>NC_141093.1:20607130-20779630 GCF_041138505.1 Cibotium barometz
TGCCCAAGAGAACTCCTGAGGAGAAGCAAGCTTTGGATGCCAAGAAATGCTTTTTTTGTACCGAAGAGGGACATATGTCTTTCAATTGTCCCAAGCGTAAGTCCAATAAGGACTCGGACACTAAAGGGAAGCCCAAGTCTAAGAAAGCAAAGCCTTCTGCAGGATTAGTTCCTGATCTTATTGGGGAACAGCTAGGTGGTGAGGAGACTGAGTTGTGCAAAGCATGGGGCAAAATTAGAGATCAGAATGCTTTGATTTTCTTTCACACAAGTACTAGAGCCAACTTTATCTCACCAGATTTGGCTGGGAGATTGGGGATCCGTGTAGAGGAGATAAGGCTTTTGTATGAGGCTAATATGGCTTGTCCTGGGTATGCAGGCTTCATGTGCAAGGTTATGTGGACAGTGAGGAATTCTATATCATGTCACTTGATGGGTGTGATGTTTTGTTGGGTATGCCATGGTGCCATAAGAGTACATGCGGTGGTGGATATGTACAACAAGAAGATTACTTTGACTCATAGAGGAAAAGAGCACATTTTGGATGTAAAACTCAAAGGGGAATATGTTCCTATTGTATCAGCTTCGACCATTTCATCAATAATGAAAAAGCATCTTTCCGCGTACTTGGTTTTTGTTTAGGATGCAAAAGATGATGAATCTCAATCTAATTTGTATATGTTAGATAAAGACAAGACCGATTTCCTACGTGAGTACCAAGATTGCTTTTCCGAGTCATTGCCACGAGAACTTCCCTCCGAAAAAGCCAGAAGATCATGTTGTTGATCTTATTCCGGGGAGTACCCCACCAAATAGACCGTCGTATCGTGTTAGTGCAGCCCAACAAGAGGAAATTATGAGCCAGGTACAAGAGTTGTTGAAAAAGAGACTGATTCAACCAAGCTCATCACCCTTTTGCTCACCTGTGCTCTTAGTACAAAAAAAAAGATGGTTCTTGGCGCATGTGTATAGATTACAGGACGCTAAACAAGAACACCATCAAGAATCGATTCCCTATTCCGAGGATCGATGACATATTGGACCGCTTACAGGGCTTCACAGTCTTTAGTCGGATAGACTTGAAAAGCGGATATCATTAGATACGCATTAGACCCGAGGACATTTCAGACCACCTTTGGGCTATATGAGTTCTTGGTCATGCCCTTTGGCTTGACAAATGCTCCCGCCACCTTTAACAAGATGATGGACAGGATTTTCCGGCCTTATAGAGCGTTTGTGGGCACATTCTTTGATAACATGATCGTGCATTCACGCTCAAAGGAGGAGCATAGGGAGCATTTAGCCACAGTGTTTGAAGAACTTCGAAAGCATAGGTTGGTCATAAATGGCAAGAAGAGTGAGTTCTTCTTGGAAGAAATACACTTCTTGGGCACATCATGTCTAAAGATGGAGTCTGTATGGATCCTTCAAAAGTAAAAGCAATTCTCAATTGGCCGAATTTGAGGACCGTGCATGATGTACGCAGCTTTTTGGGATTGTGTTCCTATTACAGGCGGTACATATGGTATTTTGCTGAGATTGCTTCGCCCCTTCATGCTTTAACAAAGAAGGGAACTCCTCTTCGATGGGCTAATCGAAAAATTGCAGCCTTTAAGAAGCTTAAAGAAAAGCTTACTTCGGATCCAGTATTGGTACTACCGGATCTCCGAAAGGCTTTTGTTGTCCAGTGTGATGCATGTGGCAACAGCATTGGGGCAATTCTCATGCAGGAAAGACATGTGATAGCCTGTTAACATGCAGAAGCTTCAGGGGAGATCGGTAACTTCAATGCTCAGAAATCAGTACACTTTTCACAACGAGAATAACGGACAAAACTGAATATAGATGTGCAAAAAATAGAGAGAAAGAAAGAAAGAAAGAAAGATTTTATTAACGTCTTCCAAAAGACCGAACTCGGCCTCTGAGACAAATCGAAGTACCTGTATGGGGTATCCTCTGTCATCCCAACAAAATGAAAAAGTACTGAACAAAAAAAAGGGCTGAATCTGGGTGTGCAGGGGATGGAGCTCTACTACTAGGAGAATGCAAAGCTATACGCATGGAGTATACAATCATGATATGCAACCTAGCTAGCTCCATCCTGTACCATACTGGGGGTATAAAATGGTATACATCAGTGAAGGGGGTGTCCACAGCTCCCTGAAGAACATGCCTGGGTGTGCTCTGAAGCGAGCCAGTCGCTCCGCACCCTCTCTGTGAAACTGAGCTCTAATCTCTGTCATCTCTCTCTGGTATAGGCGTGGTGTCCGAAAGCCAGGTGTCCTCTGTCTCCTGCGGGCCCTAAGTGTCTCTGCTCTCTGGAGAGTAATTCCCTGCCGTGTAGGGGCTGGGAGGGGGATGGATCTCTGAAAAAATGTAGTAATCTGTGTCTGTCGCCCCCCCTCTGGAGCTGTCTGAGCCTGTAATAATGTCTCTCTGTGGCGCTGTATGTCTAGAATGTATCTCCCCAGTATGCGCTGGTCTGCTGCCTCAAAGATCTAGCGTAGGGAATGTGGCTCTCTGAATAAAATGGGATATCTCTCTCTGATGGCTGTATATGCTCTGCATCTGCATACATAATGCTCCTCACTCTCCACCTCCTCTCTGCACAATCTGCATACCCTCTCCTCTCGGGGGATCCGTGCTGCTCTACCAGTCTCAATCTCCAATCGGTGTGATGAAACTCTGAGCTGACCAATAGCCACTCGGGAGCCGTGTGGTAAAAAGCCCTCCATGTATCTAGGCCTCTCTATAAATCCATCATCAGTGATACTCATGAAGTGATCTCTGTAGTATAGCATCTTCGGTGGAAGAGGCTGTGTAGGCGATATCCATGTCTCTCGTGTATAGAGCTGCCATAGATCCTGTCTCAATACTCTGTTCCTCTCACTATGAGAGACGGATATGTGGTGCATTCCTGTCATACTGGAATGGTGGTAGATGATCCATGTCTAGGCCATGCTGTGAGAACCAATGTGTGACCTGTGCATACCATGATCCTCTGTCTCCTGCCTCAGCCAGCTGTCTAGATGCCTCAAAAGCTCTGTATGACAATCTGTCCTGTGGCATCTCTCTGAATCTGTCTAGCAAGCATATAGTCTGAAATATGGCCTCTACCATCATAGGAGGCGCAGCAAACTCTGCTCGGATAATGTCATGAGGTACTGACGGTTTGCTGCGTATCATGCGTGCCATCATGAGGGCCTGTGGTCTCTCTATCTGTGTCCACCAATGGGTAGCAAGGCCTGGCGCCCATACCGCTGCTCCATACATCAATGCCGGTGTGACTAATGTGTCAAATAGCCACCCCTTCGTCCGGGGCTCCTGAAAATGCGCCTGGTGACACTGTCTCTCTAGCATAGCCAATGCTGCATATCCCCGTGTCAATCTAGCTCTGGCTGCTGAACCCATGGTGAAGCGTGTGGCTGCTGTAGAGAAGGTAACCCCTAGGTACACGTATGATGTCACCACCTCCACCTGGCATCCTGCGAGAGTGAATGTCAGCTGACTCCTGCCCTGTCTCGATGTATGAAAGACCATAACCTTGGTTTTCCCAAGGTTCACAGTAAGACCCCTCTGTGTGCAGAAATCATGGAGTGCATGTAGATGCTGCTGTAGACCACCTTGTTGGGCATACAAGTCCTGCAATCTCTGCCACATTCCCCAAGCTGTCTTCTGATAGTAGATCTTGCCAGCTCATCCATATCTTCCCACTCTTCAGCAGTAAGAGAAGCGGGCATTACACCCCTTTCTTTGATAGGCTTGTGCTGCTTTTTCTGGAGCAACACATTGTAGCACTGGGTTTGCCAAATATCATAATTATGCGAGCCTTCAAGCTTCTTGATGTGAAGCAATGAAGAGCTCTCACCTGTGGTTGCCATAGCAATATGCAACCTGTCAATGCCTGACTCCCTGCAAAATGTGCAAACACTGCACCAAAAAAGCACACAAAGTGCTCACAGTTATTCTCCCAAGCTTTATCTCCCACTGCGGAAGCAAGAATGCAACTTTTCTCCCACTGTTTGTGATGAAATCACCAAAATCTGGTTGCTGCAGATTTTGGACAGCACCTTAACTGTGCTCTATTGCCCTTCCAAAGTACTGTACAATAGTACCAAGTGCTCACCAATGATGTACCAAACCTGTACCGGCAAGTACAGCAGCTGAAATTGAACCTTTTGGTCACTCAAAACAGTGTACAGCCATGCCAAAACTTGCACAAAGCTGTGCCAAATCTGTACCAGCAGGTACAATAGCAATAAATGCTCTCTTGGCTGTCCAAATGAGTGAAAATCAGACTTTTACAGTCCCGTACACTGCATACAACAGTCCCAAACAGAAATTGGGCAAAAGCCCCTTGACTGCAAGCTGATTTTTGAGGATTCAAGGCATAAATGTCTTGCCTGCTGCTTTACCAAGCTCAACAAGCATACGAACTTGAAAAGCCCCTTGATTTAAGATCAATTTCTGATCATACATGGTACATTGACGCACATGAAGGCATCCAGAGTGTTCACGATGCTTCCCCTGGCCACATATACATCCAAATAATGAAAGCCCCTTGATTTACAGGCACATTGAGTGCTTGTAAGGCATCAACACATTGCCCAAAGCATCAAATGCGAGTGCCTGCATGCAAATCAACCCAATCGGCACAAAAGCCCCTTGATTTGCACTGCAATTTGCTGCAATTTTGCCCAAATGTGCGATTTCTCACATCATACAGCATGTATGAGTGCTTAATTGCACAATTACATCAAAAGCCCCAAATCTTGACATCCAATTTCCTGCAAATTGATCCTGATTGTGACCAATGTCACCCAATTTTGCCAATTTTGCTCAAAATTGAGCAATTCGGCACCTGTACTGCTCAATTGATGATTGTACTTGCTCAATTGCAAATCCCAAAAAAAAATTGAAGCAGAATACCTTGTAATTTCTGATTGCAGAAAAAAGGGGGGGGGGGGGTCGTGCTGATGATGCTGCTTGTTGTGCAGGTAGGCGATAGCTGAGGAGCTCTGGTTGTATTGCTGAAGGCGACCAAGCTCAAGCTATGGAACTTGCCTCCCAATTGCGACCGAGAGGAGTTTCTGGAGGTGGCCCATGCAGGTGTCGAACTCAATGAATCCAACAATTCCCTGCGCGTTCAGCTCCGGGTCGTCAGTGCTGTTGACGGGCGCCCTTCTTCCTCAAGCGGCTTTTGCGAGCTGCTTCACGGTTTTGTGCCAAACTTCGAAGGACCTTGGAGTCGGCGCTCTCCACTGCTCTTCGCCCACCTCTCGACCAGTGAACACGTGCTCGTTGTCCACCAGCGCTGCTTTTACGTGTAGCGCTGGGCGTAGATGCGCTAGGCGAAAGGAGCACGGCGAAGCCGTAAGGGAAGCAACGCAGCACGGCGAAGCCCGCTTCTCTTACTACTGAAGAGTGGGAAGATATGGATGAGCTGGCAAGATCTACTATCATGTTGTCTGTGTCAGACTCATTACTTTTCAGCATTCGTGAAGAGAAGACAGCTTGGGGAATGTGGCAGAGATTGCAGGACTTGTATGCCCAACAAAGTTCCTCAAGCAAAGTGTATTGGTTAAAGAAACTCATAGGTCTTCAGATGAAGGAAGGGGCATCTATGACAGCCCATCTAAATGAGTTTAATGGTATTGTCAGCCAGGTCATTAATCAAAAGTTGGCAATGGACGATCAGTTCAAAGCCACTTTTCTGTTATGCACTTTGCCAGAGAGTTGGGACACATTCAGAAAAGCCACTAGAAATTCGCATGCTATGCTGTCATATGCAGATGTTGAGGGTGCTCTTCTTCAAGAAGAGATGAACAGGAAAAACAACTCTGTTGGAAAGTCCAATGCAATGAATGCACGTGGGAGATCCCAACAAAGGGGAAAAAGCCAAGAACGGGGAAGGAGCAAGTCTCGCTCCAAAAAGGATTTGGAATGCCATTATTGTGGCAAGAAGGGACACATTAAAAAGCAATGCTACAAATGGAAAAATGATCAAAAGGAAAAGGGAAAAGGCAAAGACAAAGATAAAGATGAAGCCAAAGATGTAAAGCCAAAGGGCAAAAGTGGAGTCAAGATTGAAGAAATCAATGTGTCACATGCAGGTGGCAGTGAGGATGAGGTCCTATTTACGTCTTCACTTGATGCCCATTCACTTCTTACAGGTGGTCATGGTATGCACTCATGGATCATTGATTCAGGTGCCTCCTTTCATGTCACAGGTTGCAGAGACTTGTTTGTCAGGTATACTGCTGGCAATGAAGGAGTGGTTTATTTGGGTGATAACCATGCATGCAAGATTCTTGGCAGAGGTGATGTGAGGCTTGTGTTTTCAGATGGCTCACAGCTTATGCTCCATGATGTCAGGCATGTGCCTAAGATCAAAAAGAACCTGCTTTCTACTGGACAACTTGATGATGCTGATTATGTTACCACATTTGGTCGTGGAAAGTGGAAGATTAGTAAGGGCTCACTGGTTGTTGCCAGAGGCTCTAAGGTGGACACTCTTTATTTCATGCATGCAGGTGTTTGTCACCATGCTAATGTAAATGCAACCGAGCTGCCGGAAATCTCTATGTGGCATAGCCGGTTGGGACACATGAGTGTCAAAGGAATGGAGCAATTGTCTCGTTTGGGTTACTTGCCTTCTCTAAAGTTTTCAAGTTTTCAGTTTTGTGAGCATTGTATATATGGTAGGCAACTACAGTGCCCCCACAAGAAAGCTCTTGGACAGAAAGATGCTCAGTTAGAGCTTGTGCATACAGATGTATGTGAGATGCCTCAGCTTTCTTTGGGAGGGGCAAAATACTTTGTGTCTTTTATAGATGATGCCACATGCAAGGTGTGGGTCTATCCTCTTCGTTTGAAGAGTGATACATTCTCAGTGTTTGAGAAGTTTGTTGCTCTTGTTGAGAATCAAACTGGCAAAACACTGAAGGCTTTGCGTTCCGACAATGGTGGAGAGTATATGTCCAAACAGTTTCAGGACTTTTGTGATGCTAAAGGCATCAAGAGGGAGCTCTCTACTCCTTATGATCCTCCACAAAACGGGACAGCAGAGAGGATGAACAGGACCATTCAGGAGAAGGTCCATTCTATGTTGTCACATGCTGCATTACCTCATGGTTTTTGGGGTGAAGCTGTTATGACAGCCGTTCACCTTATAAACAGGTCACCTAACACGAGGCTTGGTGGGAAAGTGCCAGAGGAAGTATGGACTGGGAAGCCTCCGTCATACAAGCACTTGAGAGTGTTTGGTTGCGTTGCGTACGTGCACATACGCAGGGAAATGCGCACCAAACTTGATCCTAAGTCTCACAAATGCATATTCCTAGGATATGGTGACAAAGGTGAAATGGGGTATAGACTTTGGAATCCCGTGAATAGAAAGATTATACGCAGCAATGATGTCATTTTTGATGAAACATGCATGTATAAGGAGCCTGCAAGGCAACAGGAGCCTAGCAGATGTCATGTGCATCACAGATGCCATGGACATTTCCAGGGCTAGATCCAGAAGAGGCAAGCAGATAAAGATTATGAACCAGTAGAACCAGAAGGTAGGAGCTTCAGGTGACTCATCTGAAGTGAGCATGGAGCAGGACAAGTGGGATCATGGAGGGAAGCAGTCGGCTGAAGCACATGAACCCAGACTAGAGCTGTCGGCTGCAAGGAAAGGAGGATGTTGGCTGTCGGCTGACGTCAGCAGGAATGGTGGGCAGCATGCGCATCAAAGGCAAAGACCAGCAGCCGGCGGACAGGGCAAAAAGGGAATTTATTGGACATGAACTGGCCGACCAGCAGTCGGCCAGCATAAAGTGTCAAAAAAGCCCATATAAAAGGGGCTACTTGCTCCATGTTTTACTCATTCACTCCCACTAGGGGTGTGGGTCATTTAGAGGGTCCCTTGGGGACAGATTTAGGAGTTAACAACCTTTTATGAAGGCAGCCAAGTGCTGTACAGAATTGTACCTTTTTTGTACATAGTATATACTGAAATTCCAGCACTTCTCACTCTCTCTCTCTACTCTCTCTCTACCTGCGTTTTTGCATCATGGTGCGTTTTTGCATACAGAAGGTCTTCAAGAGTGTTTAGGGCTGAAAGAAGACTACCCAGAGCTTCCGCACGTTACATTGGTATCAGAGCATCAGGCTCAGCTACGCTAAACGCTGATTCAGTCCCAGATGATGGTGTACAGGTCCAAGGTACAGGAAAGTACACGGATTCGAAGCCCAAGACAAGAACACAGATCGGGAAGAACTCCCAGGAGGTTTGTTGGTGGTGTTCCACAGTGCCAGATGGGGATGTCAGTTCCGTGAGCCAGATGGGTTCTAAGGGAACGGTCCCAAGGGAGGTTGATCCTCCAAGGGTGATGTGAGAGTGCCAGACTCAGTTCCAGGAACGAAGACCAAGACGGTGTTCAGAGCCAGGGGCAGGAATGGATTGTGGACTAGAGGAAGACCAGATGCATAGATCTTCATCAGAGACAGAGTGGTTTGGAGAACAGAACGGATTTTCAGAGAAAAAGGTTTGCCAAGGATGGATGATGACAGAGGGACTTCGGAACAGGATTGGGATGATGACAGTCATCCAAGAGCAGGTTGGATTCCCGTCATCAAGTTTAGCAGAGGGGGATGTCATGTGCATCACAGATGCCATGGACATTTCCAGGGCTAGATCCAGAAGAGGCAAGCAGATAAAGATTATGAACCAGTAGAACCAGAAGGTAGGAGCTTCAGGTGACTCATCTGAAGTGAGCATGGAGCAGGACAAGTGGGATCATGGAGGGAAGCAGTCGGCTGAAGCACATGAACCCAGACTAGAGCTGTCGGCTGCAAGGAAAGGAGGATGTTGGCTGTCGGCTGACGTCAGCAGGAATGGTGGGCAGCATGCGCATCAAAGGCAAAGACCAGCAGCCGGCGGACAGGGCAAAAAGGGAATTTATTGGACATGAACTGGCCGACCAGCAGTCGGCCAGCATAAAGTGTCAAAAAAGCCCATATAAAAGGGGCTACTTGCTCCATGTTTTACTCATTCACTCCCACTAGGGGTGTGGGTCATTTAGAGGGTCCCTTGGGGACAGATTTAGGAGTTAACAACCTTTTATGAAGGCAGCCAAGTGCTGTACAGAATTGTACCTTTTTTGTACATAGTATATACTGAAATTCCAGCACTTCTCACTCTCTCTCTCTACTCTCTCTCTACCTGCGTTTTTGCATCATGGTGCGTTTTTGCATACAGAAGGTCTTCAAGAGTGTTTAGGGCTGAAAGAAGACTACCCAGAGCTTCCGCACGTTACATTGGTATCAGAGCATCAGGCTCAGCTACGCTAAACGCTGATTCAGTCCCAGATGATGGTGTACAGGTCCAAGGTACAGGAAAGTACACGGATTCGAAGCCCAAGACAAGAACACAGATCGGGAAGAACTCCCAGGAGGTTTGTTGGTGGTGTTCCACAGTGCCAGATGGGGATGTCAGTTCCGTGAGCCAGATGGGTTCTAAGGGAACGGTCCCAAGGGAGGTTGATCCTCCAAGGGTGATGTGAGAGTGCCAGACTCAGTTCCAGGAACGAAGACCAAGACGGTGTTCAGAGCCAGGGGCAGGAATGGATTGTGGACTAGAGGAAGACCAGATGCATAGATCTTCATCAGAGACAGAGTGGTTTGGAGAACAGAACGGATTTTCAGAGAAAAAGGTTTGCCAAGGATGGATGATGACAGAGGGACTTCGGAACAGGATTGGGATGATGACAGTCATCCAAGAGCAGGTTGGATTCCCGTCATCAAGTTTAGCAGAGGGGGATGTCATGTGCATCACAGATGCCATGGACATTTCCAGGGCTAGATCCAGAAGAGGCAAGCAGATAAAGATTATGAACCAGTAGAACCAGAAGGTAGGAGCTTCAGGTGACTCATCTGAAGTGAGCATGGAGCAGGACAAGTGGGATCATGGAGGGAAGCAGTCGGCTGAAGCACATGAACCCAGACTAGAGCTGTCGGCTGCAAGGAAAGGAGGATGTTGGCTGTCGGCTGACGTCAGCAGGAATGGTGGGCAGCATGCGCATCAAAGGCAAAGACCAGCAGCCGGCGGACAGGGCAAAAAGGGAATTTATTGGACATGAACTGGCCGACCAGCAGTCGGCCAGCATAAAGTGTCAAAAAAGCCCATATAAAAGGGGCTACTTGCTCCATGTTTTACTCATTCACTCCCACTAGGGGTGTGGGTCATTTAGAGGGTCCCTTGGGGACAGATTTAGGAGTTAACAACCTTTTATGAAGGCAGCCAAGTGCTGTACAGAATTGTACCTTTTTTGTACATAGTATATACTGAAATTCCAGCACTTCTCACTCTCTCTCTCTACTCTCTCTCTACCTGCGTTTTTGCATCATGGTGCGTTTTTGCATACAGAAGGTCTTCAAGAGTGTTTAGGGCTGAAAGAAGACTACCCAGAGCTTCCGCACGTTACAGCAGAGTCATCTTTGATGATGATGGACATCATGGACAACAACCAAGGGCTGTAAATCAGCCATTACAGTAGCAAAACCAACCCTTAAATGGTGCTGAAAATGGTCCAAATGGACAGCCAGAGATGGCAGAAGATATCCCTATGGATATACCACAGTTAGAGGAAATACCGCGCATGATTTTTCAGCCTTATGGCATGGAACAGGAGCCACCAATGGGTGATATGCAGGCTGGACAGCAACCTGCAAATGATGGTCATTGGGTACGGAGGTCCACAAGACCCTCCAGAGCCCCTGACAGGTTTGTTCCAGGGGTTGACTACTTGATGCTTACTAACTGTGGGGAGCCCTCATGTTACAAGGAGGCTTTACAGAGGGCAGACAAGGCTCTATGGGAGCGTGCCATGAAGTCAGAGACGGATTCTCTGCATAAAAATGGAACTTGGAAGTTGGTGCATTTGCCTGCAGGCAAGAAGGTTTTGCCATGCAAGTGGGTTTACAGGCTCAAAGTTGCACCAGATGCAAAGCCAAGATACAAAGCCAGGTTAGTGGCTAAGGGCTTCAAGCAGGAATATGGTGTGGACTTTGATGAGATCTTCTCTCCAGTGGTCAAAAAGACCACACTTAGAGCTGTGTTAGCTTTGGTTGCACATGATGATCTGGACTTGATTCAGATGGATGTGAAGACTGCTTTTCTTCACGGTGATCTCCATGAGGAGATATATATGCAGCAGCCAGAGGGTTATGCAGTGAGTGGAAAGGAGAAGCTTGTATGCAAGCTGAAAAAGAGTCTTTATGGGCTCAAACAGGCACCAAGAGAATGGTATCATAAATTTGATACATTCATGAAATCTCAGAAATTCAGGAGAAGTGACATAGATCACTGCTTATACACCAAGAAAGCTTTGGATGGCAGTCTATTGATCCTCATCTTGTATGTTGATGATATGTTGATTGCCGGGAAATCTCGTAAGGAGATGGATGCCTTGAAGCAGAGGCTGCATCAAACCTTTGATATGAAGGATTTGGGTGATGCAAATCACATTTTGGGTATGCGGATACTTCGGGACAGAAATCAGCATGTGTTGTATTTGTCTCAGAAGGAATACATTGGCAAAGTTTTGCAGAGGTTCAATATGGACGGGGGGAAGAAGACTAGTACTCCTTTGCCTCCATATGTGAAACTCAGTGCTATGGACAGCCCACAGTCGGATAGTGACAGGGCTGATATGGCCAAGATTCCGTATGCTTCAGCTTGTGGCAGTCTCATGTATGCCATGGTTGCTACTAGGCCGGACATTGCATTTGCAGTGGGAGTGGTTTCTAGATACATGGCCAACCCTGGCAAGAAGCATTGGGAAGCAATGAAAGGTGTCATGAGATACCTGAAGGACACACAGGATATGTGCATTTGCTTTGGCAAACAGGATGCATTAGTACATGGTTACACGGATTCGGATTATGCCGGTCATCCAGATGACCGGAAGTCTACTACCGGTTATGTATTTACATTCACAGGAGGTGCTGTGTCATGGATATCCAGGATGCAGAAGTGCACTGCCTTATCTACTACAGAGGCCAAGTATATTGCAGCCACAGAGGCTTGCAAGGAGGCATTATGGCTATCTCGGTTAGTGGTTGATTTGGGTTATAGAGGGGATATTCCATTGTTGCATTGTGACAGTCAGAGTGCCATCCAGTTGGCAAAGAACCCTGTCTTTCATGCAAAGACGAAGCATGTGGATGTGAAGTATCACTTCATCAGAGAGGTGATATAGAACAAGCAAATTCAGCTTGTTAAAATTCATATGGATGACAACCCGGCTGATCTGTTGACAAAGAGTTTGCCTCCGGAGCGGTTTGCTCATTGCAGACACTTGATGGGCATTGGATGAGGCCAGTTTCAGCCTTGATATGGCCTTGTATATTATCATGTACATGCTGATTTTTCTTTTCCTTCATTTAAGGACACTTTGCCTTTAAGTGGGAGGTTGTTGGGGTAAAGGCATAATGCCCACCCTTATAGTGTGTACAAGCCCATAAGTTATAGTACATAGTACACTTAGTACTTTTAATGTACTAAGTGCACTATGTGTACTAGTGCAATATACATGTGTGATAGGGGAGTCACACACTCACAGATGATGAGTTGACTTATCCCCACAACTCTCTCTCTCTCTCCCTTGTTCTCTCTGTGTATGTCTCCCACATGAATTAACCTAACCCTAATTCTTCTCTCTTCCACACACACCTGGAGACTCAGACACTAATACAATATCATCAGCATAGAGCATAATATGTACTGAGGTACCTGCTAAATCAACTCCATCTCCGCCTCCCCGTGTAATGAAGTCAGCCACCTCATCAATGTATAACCCAAATAGCGTGGGGGAAAGTGGGCATCCTTGCTTCACACCAATGGTGCTAGCAATAGTCTCGGACATACCTCCTGGACATCTAACTCGCCCAAAAACCTGCTCATATAATGCATAGATGCCCCATGTCATATCTGCTGGTATGCCAAGAGACTATAGGCACTGAAAGAGCCTCTCTCGTGGTACTGTGTCAAATGCCTTGCGGAAATCCACAAAGCAGCAATAGAGCTTTCTCTTCCTCACTCTGGCCTGATCAATCATACATCTGAAAGTGAATACATGGTCAGTGGTAGAGAAAGCTCTCTTGAAGCCTGCCTGCCTTGATGAGCGTAAACCTGCTCGCTCAGCATATAAGCTAAGCTCTTGCTCCAGCACTGCACCATAGAGTTTGGCCAGCACGTGGCCAACCATAACCGTCCTGTAGTTGCTCGGATCGAGCATATCCCCTGTTTTGTGAATCGGCACAATGGTGTGCATCGTCCACTCCGCAGCCAAACCCTCTGCTAGTGCCCTGTTAAACAGGTGTGCAAGAAAAGGAGCTAAAGAATCTACTACATATATGAGATGCTCACCCTGCAGGCCCATATGGTCAGCGGCCCGTCCATGCTGTAGGTGGCGGATAGCTTCCTGTACCATCGAGTGGGTAAAGAAGCTAGCTGTGGTAGGTCGAGGCTCCTGTGGCTGAGGTATAGGTGGCTGCTGTGGGGCATGGTATAGACCCTCTGCATATGTGTGCCATGTCTGTGGGTCTGCAATAGGTGTCGGGGTCCGGGGCTCTCTGAAGTGCCGCCATGAGACAAGGCTATCTCTACTCATGAAGAAATGAAAGATCTCTAGCTCCTGTATCTCTGCGAAGGCCCGCCTTTTGCGGCGAGTAAGTCTCCTCATCTCTCTCCTCGACTCCTGCTCTGTGATGACTCCCAAGGCTCTCTATATGCAGAGCCGTGAGTATAGAGCTCTGCACTCGTCATCATACCATCTGTTCTGGGACATAGTCCCAGGTCTCGCAGGCTCTCCTGAGTGTACACAATGTGGGAAGCTCTGTAATGCAAAGGGTGTAGGAGTGATGCCAGCTGGGCTGTAATGGTATCCATAGGTGCCAGGGGATCCATGAGTAGGAGTCCATCCTCTACTCTACCAGTGTATATGTCTGCCATGTCATGTGTGAAGTAGATGGTAGTGTGTGGCGTCGGTATGTGGGGGACTGGTAATACTGGTGATCCGGCTAGTGAAAATGCCAAGTATGTATGATCTGTCCCAATAGGACGAGGTGGAATGGAGAATGAGGTGACAAGCTGTGATGCCTCCACAGACCCCATAATGTAGTCTACCACCGTGCCTCCGGTCCGTGTATGACCCCCATGTGGGAAGCATGTCAGCCCTCCTGATCCCGGCCACTGTAACATCCCGTTATAAATAACGAGACGATGCCTGGCTCCCAACTCTAGTAAGTGGTCCCCATAATGTCCTCTGTCTGGTCCAGTGTCCTCTGATGCCCGACTAGCCCCTATCTCCTCTGGATCCACAGGGTGGAGGATCTCCATGTCATCATAGTCATACACCTCACATTGTCTACTCTGTGTGTGGGCATTGAAGTCGCCCGTAAGAAATACTTCCCCTAGTGTAGAATAATGCATAATCTCCTCTGACAGACAAGTGTATGGCGAGGCTCCTGTCTCCTCCTCCTGTGGCATGTCCTCTGTAATGACATAGGAGGATCCTGATGGAGAAAAGTAACATAGAGCTATGTATATAACCCTGTCTTGTGAGAGCTGTAAGCTGATCCACATATATCTGGCCTCTGGATCCTGTGCTACCACTCTCAGTCTCCCCTGTAGCTCCCGTCTGAATGGGACTGCTACTCCCCCCGACCCTCTCGAGGTACCCTGGCGTGTGGTCCTCCTGTATGCTAACTCCCACTGGAATCCCTCTACTCGAGGTAGCCCTCTCTCTGGGCTCTGATGTGTCTCTGTCAGAAGTATGATGTCTCTCCCCACCATAACATGCTCCAGGCACCCATAGTGAACCATTACAGTTCCATACTGCCATGTGTATCTCTGTCAGTTGCCTGGTCTGTGTCCCATAGGCCCCAAACCGCTAATCCATGGGCCGGCCATCAATGATGACCCGACCATCTCGATAGAAGGCCTTCTTGCCTTCTCTCCTCGCGTGTAAGACTCGTGGCATGCAAGTTCTCCTATGCTCAAGCTACATCCTCGTGAGATCATCATCCAAGAAAATAGGAGCTCCCTCTAAACCTCGTAGTATGACCCTCTTCCTCATGAAGGTGACCCTCTCCGTCTCTTCCTCATGAGAGAGAGAGAGAGAGAGAGAGAGAGAGAGAGAGAGAGAGAACGAGAAGAGGACACATGTCAAATCCCCACCAAATCTCCTCGTAGAACGCTCCTGGTACAAGACTCGAAACTTGCAAACAAACCAAACAAACAAGAAGGGGTGCAGGCCTGACTCACCTCCCAACCATGACAGCCGTGGGCAAGCCCACAGTCTTGGCTGTCCCCACCGAGCCACGAGCTGAGCTAACTAGGTTGACATACCGACCAATCTCCACCTCGCGACGTCTCATACCGCCACGAAGCTACCCTCGCGGGCCTCAAGATTGCTGCCGGCCTCGGCTGCGTAAAGCAAGTGCAAGTCTGTACTAGATCCAAGCTCCAGTCCATAGAGCTCTCACAAAACATGCGAGACTCCATATGACTAATGACTAACCTTGGCCACCCTTTTATAGGCTCTTGGCCGGTCATCGGGCATCCACACTTGGGCGCCCGCCCGTCCATACTTGGGTGTCTGCCCGTTAGTCTATCCCTAACTCAGCTCGCCAATCAGCCTGCCTAGCTCCAAGCTTCCCCAAACCTCGAAGCTAGTCTCGCGTGCGTGTAGCACACGGTAGATACACACTGTGCACATGACATACTCCCCTTCCTCTAAGAGCTCACTCCTGAGCTCACTAAAAAGCCAGGGTAATCTCTCTGAAGAGTATTCAATGTCTCCCATGTAGCGTCCTCCTCAACACGATCCTTCCACTTGATCTTGTATTCCGTGATAAGCATATTACGCAATCTTCTTTCACGAAATCCAAGAATCTTTTCAGGTTCGTGTGGAACAAATGTCATATCCTCAACATCTATGATTTCCTGAAGAGTAACTAACTGATCTGTTCCACCCAGTACTTTCTTAAGTCTACTGACATGAAATACAGGATGAACTTTCACATGAGAAGGCAAATCCAATTCATATGCAACTGAACCAATCTTTTGTGTAATACGAAATGGTCCACAATATCTAGGAGATAATTTCGGAGATCGACTTGTCTGTAAAGTCTCGGAATCTTTCGGAACTCGCAAATACACCATCGTTCCTTCAGAGAACTCTCCGAGTGAACGATGTCTATTAGAATGAAATCTGTCTCGGTCTTGAGCACTTCTAATAGACTCCTTCGCAACTTGTAACATTTCTTGCATATCTTGCAAAAAATTACGTGCTACATCCTGCTGAAGTCCTGAGAATCCTACTATAACAAATGATCTAGGTTAAAAACCATACATAAGCATGAAAGGACTAAAACCTGTACTCGTATGCTTAGTACTCTTATAAGCAAATTCTAACATAGGAAGATAATCCTCCCATGAACTCAGTCTTGTGGATACATATGCTCGAAGCATATTCTCCAAAATCTGATTCACTCTTTCAGTCTGGCCATCAGATTGAGGATGATCTGGGGAACTCAAATTCAAAGTTGTTTCCAACTTCTCAAAAACAAGTTTCCAAAAATCACTCGTAAACTTAGTCCCTATCACTAACTACGTCCTGTGGTAACTCGTACAGTCTAAACAATTGCTCAATAAACTGCCGTGCTAATTACGTAGCTGTAATAGTCTTCCGGGTCGGTAAAAATCTAGCCATTTTTGTCAAGCGATCTACCACAACCCAAATAGAATCGTGGCCTTGATGTGTTCTTGGCAATCCGGTAATAAAATCCATGGAAATACTTTCCCGTTTATTACCTCGGATTTGCAAAGAATGCAACAACCCAGCCTGTCTAAAGCGTTCAGCTTTATTTGCCTGACAAGTTTGACACTTGAGAACATAATCTTCTACATACCCTTGCATCTTTGGCCAATAAAAAGTGTGTTTCACTAACGATAGCGTCCTGTGTATCCCAGGGTGTCCAGTAGAAGGGGCGTCGTGACACTCCTTAAGAATCTTGGACCTAATGTCCGGAATCTGTGGTACACAAATTTTGTCATTACGGAATAGTAAACCATTCCGAATCATCCCCACTGGCCTCCTGCAGCCTAAATGGTAGGCTGTTCAGTCATTGAGTCTTGGTCCATCAATGAGCTCCCGTCCTGGATCTTCTGCCAAAATGGACCAAAATGACTATCAGTCCTGCAAAGCCCTCTCAATGACTAAAATAAGTCAGTAGAAATCTCGGTGAACGACAAAGTATTCACCTCTCTAATTCGACTAAGCGCATCTGCAACACTATTCATGGACCCTTTCCGATAACGGATCTCAAAATCAAAATCTTGCATTGACTCAGCCCAACGAGCTTTCCTTCCTCTCAAATCATCCGCATCACACACATATTTGATTGACTAATGATCAGTCAATACCACAAACTTGGAGCCATATAAATAATGTCTCCAAACCTTGAGAGCTTGAATCACAGCATAAAGCTCAAAAAGGGGATGCAGGCCTGACTCACCTCCCAACCATGACAACCGTGGGCAAGCCCACAGTCTTGGCTGTCCCCACCGAGCCACAAGATGAGCTAACTAGGTTGACATACCGACCAATCATCCTCCTCGCGACGTCCCATACTGCCAAGAAGCTACCCTCGCGGGCCTCGAGATTGCTGCCAACCTCGGCTGTGTAAAGCAAGTGCACGTCTGCACTAGATCCAGGCTCCAGACCATAGAGCTCTCACAAAACATACGAGACTCTATATGACTAATAACTAACCTTGGCCACCCTTTTATTGGCTCTTGGCCGGACATCGAGCGTCCACACTCGGGCGCCCGCCCGTCCATACTTGGATGCCCGCCCGTTAGTCTATCCCTAACTCAGCTCGCCAATCAGCCTCCCTAGCTCCAAGCTTCCCCAAACCTCGAAGCTAGTCTTGCGTGCGTGTAGCACACGGTAGATACACACTGTGCACATGACATAGAGTTGACCAACGAGATTAAGTGTCGTCTAGCTTTTTACTTTCAAAAGCAACCGGTCTACCAGCTTGAAATAGAGCAGCCCCGTAGCATAGTAACTGGCATCAGTTTCAAGAACATAAGGCCGACTAGGATCGGGTAATGCTAAGATAGGTTCTTCCTTGACTTTATCTTTCAAAATTCTGAAGGCCATATCCAAATCGTTATTCCAAGTGATAGGCTAATTTGACTTACGTCTACGACCTTTCAACAAGTCGGTCATCGGTAGTGTGAGCTGAGAGTACTCCCGCACAGATTTCCAAAGAAAAACAACAAAACCGAGAAAAGAACGAAGTTGTTTCACTGTTCGCGGTATAGACCAGTCCAGAACCTTCTGAACTCGGTCATAGTCAATGCTCAATCCATCTCTAGTGATCTTGTGTCCCAAGTAAATGATGTCTGTCATAAAGAACTCACATTTACTTAATTTAGCATATAGTCGATTCTGTCTTAAAACAGATAAGACAATCGTGAGGTGTCTAACATGATCCTTAAGAGTACGACTATATATCAAAATATCATCCACCAGGAACACCACCACAAATTTCCCTAAATGTTCACGAAAAAGATCGTTTATCATTTGCTGGAAAGTGACTGGAGCATTGGTTAACCCAAAAGATAATACGAGAAACTCGTAATGGCCATACCTAGTCTGAAAGGCGGTTCTTTCGACATGCCTTTCATGAATACGTATCTGGTGATAGCCAGTACGTAAATCTATCTTCGTGAAATATTTCGCTCCTGCTAATCGGTCAATCAGGTCATCTGATCTATGGAGAGGATAACGGTTCTTAATTGTCAGCTTGTTTAATCTCTTGTAATCTATACACATTCTCCAAGTATTGTCCTTCTTCCTCCTAAGCAACACAGATGCACCCCAAGGTGATTTACTTGGACGGATCTGGCCCATCCTCAAATAATCTTTGAGTTGTTTAGCCAACTCATCTTCCTCAGCTTGTCTCATCCTGTAAGGTGGAATACTGACAGGATGGGCACCAGGGATCAAGTCAATACAATGATCTACTACCCTTTCAGGTGGTAAACCCGATGGCAATTCCTTAGGAAATACATCTTGAAACGAATCAAGTATCTTCTGTAATTCTTTGCTTTCAAACACACTTAATTCATTGACATCTATGAAAGGTATGAGAAATAAAGAAAGTGGAATCAATACACAATGGAAAGCGGTATACAAAGAAGAATCCATTATATTTCCAAAATCAACTGTATTTACAAGAGGTCCCTGAGAGGAATGTACACATAACCGGTAGTAGACTTCCGGTCATCTGGATGACCGGCATAATCCGAATCCGTGTAACCATGCACTAATGCATCCTGTTTGCCAAAGCAAATGCACATATCCTGTGTGCCCTTCAGGTATCTCATGACACCTTTCACTGCTTCCCAATGCTTCTTGCCAGGGTTGGCCATGTATCTAGAAACCACTCCCACTGCAAATGCAATGTCAGGCCTAGTAGCAACCATGGCATACATGAGACTGCCACAAGCTGACGCATACGGAATCTTGGCCATATCAGCCCTGTCTCTATCCAACTGTGGGCTGTCCATAGCACTGAGTTTCACATATGGAGGCAAAGGAGTACTAGTCTTCTTCCCCCCGTCCATATTGAACCTCTGCAAAACTTTGCCAATGTATTCCTTCTGAGACAAATACAACACATGCTGATTTCTGTCCCGAAGTATCCGCATACCCAAAATGTGATTTGCATCACCCAAATCCTTCATATCAAAGGTTTCATGCAGCCTCTTCTTCAAAGCATCCATCTCTTTACGAGATTTCCCGGCAATCAACATATCATCAACATACAAGATGAGGATCAATAGACTGCCATCCAAAGCTTTCTTGGTGTACAAGCAGTGATCTATGTCACTTCTCCTGAATTTCTGAGATTTCATGAATGTATCAAATTTATGATACCATTCTCTTGGTGCCTGTTTGAGCCCATAAAGACTCTTTTTCAGCTTGCATACAAGCTTCTCTTTTCCACTCACTGCATAACCCTCTGGCTGCTGCATATATATCTCCTCATGGAGATCACCGTGAAGAAAAGCAGTCTTCACATCCATCTGAATCAAGTCCAGATCATCATGCGCAACCAAAGCTAACACAGCTCTACGTGTGGTCATTTTGACCACTGGAGAGAAGATCTCCTCAAAGTCCACACCATATTCCTGCTTGAAGCCCTTAGCCACTAACCTGGCTTTGTATCTTGGCTTTGCATCAGGTGCAACTTTGAGCCTGTATACCCACTTGCATGGCAAAACCTTCTTGCCTGCAGGCAAATGCACCAACTTCCATGTTCCATTTTTGTGAGAGAATCCATCTCTGACTTCATGGCACGCTCCCATAGAGCCTTGTCTGCCCTCTGTAAAGCCTCTTTATAACATGAGGGCTCCCCACAGTCAGTAAGCATCAAATAGTCAACCCCTGGAACAAACCTGTCAGGGGCTCTGGAGGGTCTTGTGGACCTCCGTACCCAATGACCATCATTTGCAGGTTGCTGTCCAGCCTGCATATCACCCATTGGTGGCTCCTGTTCCATGCCATAAGGCTGAAATATCATGCCCGGTATCTCCTCTAACTGTGGTATATCCATAGGGATATCTTCTGCCATATCTGGCTGTCCATTTGGACCATTTTCAGCACCATTTAAGGGCTGGTTTTGCTGCTGTAATGGCTGATTTACAGCCCTTTGTTGTTGTCCATGATGTCCATCATCATCAAAGATGACTCTGCCAGGCTCCTGTTGCCTTGCAGGCTCCTTATACATGCATGTTTCATCAAAAATGACATCATTGCTGCATATGATCTTTCTATTCATGGGATCCCAAAGTCTATACCCCATTTCACCTCTGTCACCATATCCTAGGAATATGCATTTGTGAGACTTAGGATCAAGTTTGGTGCGCATTTCCCTGCGTATGTGCACGTACGCAACGCAACCAAACACTCTTCAAGTGCTTGTATGACGGAGGCTTCCCTGTCCATACTTCTTCTGGCACTTTCCCACCAAGCCTCGTGTTAGGTGACCTGTTTATAAGGTGAACGGCTGTCATAACAGCTTCAGCCCAAAAACCATGAGGTAATGCAGCATGTGACAACATAGAACGGACCTTCTCCTTAATGGTCCTGTTCATCCTCTCTGTTGTCCCGTTTTGTGGAGGATCATAAGGAGTAGAGAGCTCCCTCTTGATGCCTTTAGCATCACAAAAGTCCTGAAACTGTTTGGACATATACTCTCCACCATTGTCGGAACGCAAAGCCTTCAGTGTTTTGCTCAACAAGAGCAACAAACTTCTCAAACACTGAGAATGTATCACTCTTCAAACGAAGAGGATAGACCCACACCTTGCGTGTGGCATCATCAATAAAAGACACAAAATATTTTGCCCCTCCCAAAGAAAGCTAAGGCATCTCACATACATCTGTATGCACAAGCTCTAACTGAGCATCTTTCTGTCCAAGAGCTTTCTTGTGGGGGCACTGTAGTTGCCTACCATATATACAATGCTCACAAAACTGAAAACTTGAAAACTTTAGAGAAGGCAAGTAACCCAAACGAGACAATTGCTCCATTCCTTTGACACTCATGTGTCCCAACCGGCTATGCCACATAGAAATTTCCGGCAGCTCGGTTGCATTTACATTAGCATGGTGACAAACACCTGCATGCATGAAGTAAAGAGTGTCCACCTTAGAGCCTCTGGCAACAACCAGTGAGCCCTTACTAATTTTCCACTTTCCACTACCAAATGTGGTAACATAATCAGCATCATCAAGCTGTCCAGTAGAAAGCAGATTCTTCTTGATCTCAGGCACATGCCTGACATCATGGAGCATAAGCTGTGAGCCATCTGAAAATACAAGCCTCACATCACCTCTGCCAAGAATCTTGCATGCATGGTTATCACCCAAATAAACCACTCCTTCATTGCCAGCAGTATACCTGACAAACAAGTCTCTGCAACCTGTGACGCGAAGGACCAGTTTGGGCAGGCGAAGGACCAGACGGACAAGCTATGGCTTCTCTCGCAATGATGAAGTGCGGTGTGGCAACAGTGGCGGGACTGCAGCAACGCCTCACGACTGTCCCGTAACACGCGTAGCTCGCGGAACACAGGTGAGGCTTGACAGGTTTGGAGTGTGGCGAAAAACGGCCACGGCAGAGTTTAAGCGACCACACGTAAAGGTCCGCCCGCCAGCCGACGACCAACGCGTTTTGCCTTCGTACGTGTTCGCTCGTTGACGGCGCCTCCGACCGGTAGCTCTTTGCCGTCTAACGTTCAGCGCTGACACCCCTTCGTTACACGCCTGCCTGCGACCTTCCACGCTCACCGCACCATTGACTACTTGATGCTCATCGCTTCTTGCCTATGGCGCTGCTTTCGCTTCAGTGGTGCTATCGCCTGAGTTCGCACAGCTCTGGTGATGGGTTGGCCCCCAATTGCTTGTCCAGCACAGGAATAGAGAGGCAGTTTGGCAGGACTCAGGAGCTTACCTCTAAGCTCTGATACCAGTTGTGTGGGAGAAACAGGAATTAGGGTTAGGTTAATGTGTGGGAGACATACACAGAGAAGAACAAGGGAGAGAGAGAGAGAGTTGTGGGGATAAGTCAACTCATGAGAGAGAGTTGTGGGGATAAGTCAACTCATAAGGCATGGGTGTGTGACTCCCCTATCACACATGTATATTGCACTAGTACACATTGTGCACTTAGTACATTAAAAGTACTAAGTGTACTATGTACTATAACTTATGGGCTTGTACACACTATAAGGGTGGGCATAGTGCCTTTACCCCAACAAAGATCGGTTGGCTACATAAAAGCATAGAGCGGGCAGTCTACAGGTGAACAACTCTCTCTCTTTGTGAGAAGGCCGACAGCCAAGACTGCAGGACAGCACGTTTCTCTCTCCCATCTTCTCTCTCTATCTTCGTGAGTTGCTGGACTGCAAGGGTAGCGCTCAAAGCTACACTCCGGTTGCAGGCGAAGGTGTGGACTGAAGCCTCTCTCTCTTTCTCTCTCTCTCTCTCTCTCTCTCTCTCTCTCTCTCTCTCTCTCTCTCGGTCGGTCGGTCGGTCGGTCGGTCGGTCGGTCGGTGTGAAGATGGAGATTAAGGCAAGGATGATGGCTTATGATCACACGCATGCAAGCCAAAGGAGTACATAGCTTCTCTTTCTTCCAGTCAGAGGGTTGTTCGGGGGTTCTTCTCTCGATTCCTTGTGAGAGGAGGAATTTGCAGCCCGAGAGGGCAAATACAGGAGCAACAATTGAATGTTTCAAGAAGGGTTCATGGACTATTTCATGGCTGTGTTTTTGGCTACGTGCATGGGCAAATTGACTATGTTCACAGGGCCTCATGGATGTACTATCTTGGTTGATTAGAGGTGAATAACAATGTTGTGTTTTGGGGCACAAGGCTATGTGAAACCTCTATGCTAAGAGGTCTAGAGGACTAGTAGTTTGGACATGCATATGTATAAGCCATGAATGGCCATGATGTATTCAGTTAAACTCTTCCATTGAATGCGAATAAAGAAATACCGAAAGGGATGCCAAGCTTTGGGGCCAATAGGTGTCGCTGTTCTTTTTGTGTAGGAGCACTCTAGCTCTCTTTTATCTGTCTTATTTGCTGGATTACAACTGTGTTTGGGTGACTGCTAGTCTACCGCACTTTGGCTTCTACCAGAGGTTGGTTTCAAAGACTCCCAAAGCTTTCACATGTAACAGCTGACTCCCAAAGCTTTCACATGTAACAGCTGACGTACACAAGATCAACATCTCCTGCCAAGACCTTCTCTCTAATGAAGTGATTATGGACCTCTATGTGTTTGACCCGCATATGAAACTCTGGGTTCCTCGCTAACTGTATGCTACTAAGGTTGTCGCAATAGATGACAACCTGCTTGTACACATGCAGCCCCAAATCTCCAAGTAGCTTATGTAACCATAGTCACACGGGACGGAGCGGACAGCAGCTTGGAACGCCGGGACGGCGATGCGGGATGGTCCAGGGACGGGGACGGACGGACGTCCCCCACAGCACGTTTCTCACAGGGGACGACGACAGGGACGGCGCAGGGACGGGGGACGCTAGTCGGGACGACACTGTGCGGGGACGGCAGAGAGCCGTTGGTCGTCGTTTTTTGCCGTTGCGCCTTCCCGTTTCTAGCCGTTTCGCTTCCCGTTTCTAGTCGTTTATGGTTGTTGGCTCTTTGAGGCTTGGCCCTCTCTCTCTCTCTTGCCCTTGAGGCTTTCCTCTCTCTCTCTCTCTCTTGCCTATCTATATAAGAACAAGCCTCTACAAGGCTACAAGCACACACAAGTTCACAACTCTCAAGGCTCAAGCTTTTTCTCTCTTCCAACTTCCAAGTTCCAAGCCTCTAGGGCCTAGGCTCTCACACAAGGCCCACGGGCCGCCGCCCTACTATCTAGATTCTAGAATCTAGACTCTCTCTCTCTCTCTCTCTCTCTCTCTCTCTCTCTCTCTCACCTCTCCCTCAAGCCTCTTGAGTCTTGACTCTTCCAACTTCCAAGCCTCTAGGGCCTAGGCTCTCTCTCTCTCTCTCTCTCTCTCTCTCTCTCTCTCATTCCTCAAGGCTCTCTCTCTCTCTCTCTCTCTCTCTCTCTCTCTCTCTCTCTCTCTCTCTCTCCCCCCCCGTCACCGAGAGATAGCAGCTATCCGAATGAGAGACCAAATGGAGACACAGGAGAGGCTAGCTCGCTTTCATTCAGACTCAGGGTACATGTTCATGCCATTCACAGCCTCAGCATCGGCGATGTATGATATCTTATATCTCTCTTATGGCACTGGCTGGAGTTAGACATAGATCTGCATAGCATGCTTGTACTACCCCTTCAGCATATAGAGATGCATCTTGCCTTAGCACTCCATCCACATCCCCACCCCCCTTATATTGTTTGTATATGGGCTCCACCGATCCATGATGATTCACAGTTGTATCCAGACACATGCACACTTTTTCTTTTGTTTCTTTTCTTCCGATGACCGGAAGAACACGGTTGTATTATTTTTTGTCTCATAGGCCGACTTTGGCCTCTCGTAGACGTTAATATATCTTTCTTTCTTTCTTTCTTTCTTTCTCTCTCTCTCTCTCATTCCTCAAGGCTCAAGAGTCAAGCCATCTTCAACCATGGCATCCTCCTCACGTGCCGGGGTTTCTCGTAGAAGGACAATGTCAAATCCCCACGGATCCCCTTGTGATCGATCTTGGTTCGAAACTCGAATCCTGCAAACAAACGAACAAACAAACAACAAGGGGGTGTAGGCCTGACTCACCTCCCAACCATGACAGCCGTGGGCGAGCCCACAGTCTTGGCTGTCAGCCACGAGCTGAGCTAACTAGGTTGACGTACCGACCAATCTCCTCCTCGCGACGTCCCATACCGCCACGAAGCTGCCCTCGCGGGCCTCGAGATTGCTGCCAACCTCGGCTGCATAAAGCAGATGCACGTCTACACTAGCTCCACGCTCCAAGACCATAGAGCTCTCACAAACTCGCGAGACTCACTATCCTCAATAACTAACCTTGGCCACCCTTTTATAGGCTCTTGGCCAGTCATCGGGCGTCCACACTTGGCCGCCCGCCCGTCCATATTTGGGTGCCCGCCCGTTAGTATTTCCCTACCTCAGCTCGTCAATCAACCTGCCTAGTTCCAAGCTTCCCCAAGCCTCGAAACTAGTCTTGCATACATGTAGCACACGCTAGATACGCACTGTGTACATGACAGACAACGGGATGGACATGGTGGGAGGAGGTTAACTACACCACATCCGTTCATGGAGGCGGTTCTCGGCCATGGGTATGCAAGCTTTGCCCGTGCCAGCAAACGGATGACGCCGACAAAGTGCGAGCCCACCTCTTGCATGAGAGTGGGCATGAGGTGAGGTTTTGCACGAATGTCACGCCCAAGAAGAGACGGGAACTTCTTGACAAGCTTAGTGTCTACGAAGCGATCAAAGCGACAAGGACACCACGAGTGGCCGTGAATCCCGCGACGATGGGGAGAGGAACTCAAGCCTCTACAATGGAGTCATGTGGTGGATCGGGATCATGCACACCATCACCTTCACCATCAAGTCGGAATGTTACTCCATCCACGACGCCGGCACCCTCCATCTCCACGGCCTCTCAATCATTACGTGGCCCATGGCGACAATCTACACTTGGGGAGAATTGGAACCCCAAGTTGAAGGAGGAGGTGGATATGGCAGTGGCCCGTTTCTTCTTCCATGACCACATTGCCTTTCAAGCGGCTAGGTAAGTGCAATCGATCATTGCCAATTCATCATTCATGTTTTCATCATCCTAGTCCCCTTCTCATTAGTAAATTACTTTCTTGAATAGGTCGGAATACTTCAAGGTCATGGTTAAGAAAATTGGGGAGTATGGCTCAACCTATACGTCCCCCTCATCCGAGAGCTTACGCACTACATTGCTCAAGAAGGAGAAGCGCATTGTAGAGCAAGCGGCCGACAACACAAAGCGGCAATGGGAGAGGAACGGAGTCTCCCTCATTGTGGATGGATGGAGTGACACCCGCAAGAGGAGTATTCACGGCATGGTTGCATATTCCCGCGGAGAGATGTACTTCATCTCATCTCATGATGCATCCGGCACTGGGAAGAGCGCGGATGTGCTTGCGGCGGAGTCATGGAGATCGTTGGCCCCGAGCATGTAGTGGGCTTTGTTGCGGATGGGGAGCCTTCCAATAGGGCGGCGGGAGCTATTCTCCAAGGTATGTATGGACATGTCACGGTGTCCTTTTGTATGGTTCATTACCTAAACAACCTCCTCAAGGACATCGAGACATTACCATGGATCAGCCCGCTCATTGAGGAGGCCAACACCATGGTCTCCTTTGTCCTCAACCACCAAAGACTTCGGCATGAGTTCAACAAGAGGTCCTGTCTCTCTCTCCTCAAATATTTCGACACCCGGTTTGCCTACAACTTTCTCATGTTGGGCCGGTTGAAGGATTGTAGCGGTGCTTTGAGGGGGCTTTTCCTTAGCGACGAGTTTGTCGCCATGCAAGAGTCCCATACAAACACTAGCCAAGAGTGTAGGCTACGGGCAGATGACGCCTCTTGGTGGGAGCGTGTGAAGACCACAGATGCTATGGTGAGGCCCATAGTCCACCTATTGAGGATTGTAGCCCACAGATGCAACCATGCATAGGCAAGGTCTACGAGGCCATGGATCGCATGATAGAGAAGTTGAAAGACTTCATGCATGACGAAGACAGATACGAGGAGATCCACGCCTTGTGTCTAGGAAGGTGGAATTCCTACTACTCTCCATTGCATGCAACAACTTATGTGGTGGACCCAAAATTCCAAGGCAACAAGCAAGAGAGCGACCGGGAGGTGAGCGCTGGATGGAGGATCATCTTGGATCGTCTTGTGCCTGATGCATCGGTTAGGCGCAAGATCAGGGACCAGCTTTCGATGTACAGGTCATTTCATGGCTCCTATGGCTGTCATGATGCACAGGTTGACTGCTCCAAAGTTGGTACTGCTCTATGGTGGGAGGACTTTGGTTCAGATGGACCGGAGCTGCGGCGGCAGCTTGCCATCCACATACTTAGCCAGGCCGTCAGCTCCACTTGCTTGGAGCAACTTTGGAGTACCTACAGCCACATTGCCTCTAGGAAGAGGAACCGACTCGAGGTAGAGCGTGCCAATGACCTTGTCTTCGTCAGCGCGAACTTGCGAATGCTTTGCAAGAGCGTGACCAAGAAGGCAGATTCCTTACCGAGTGGGAGATGAGTCAACAAGAAGAGCAACAAGAGGATGAGGTGCAAGAAGAAAGAGGACTTACCATATGAGAGGCTATGCCGAAAACCTTGCTCACTTGAATAATCCTACATTTGTGCTCATTTTGATGTACTTCCAAAGTAGAATAAGTGTAGAGTAGAAAAATTTTAAAAAAAAATATTTTTTGAGTGCCGTTCCCTCCCCCGTCCCTGTTCCCTACTTATGGCCGTCCCCCGTCCCGTCCCCGTCTCCGTCCCCCGTCACCGTCCCCCGTCCCTTGTGACTAGGTATGTAACTAAGCTACCTCACATGCTGCCATCACAGCATCCATGTGCTCTACCTCTGTACTCGGTAAGGCAACTGTCAACTACTTCTTGTTGCTCCATGTAACAACACCACTCCCAAAGGAAGACATAAACCCACTAGTAGATCTTTTGTCCAAGATGCTACCAGCCCAATTTGCATCAATGTATCCACACACCTATATACCAGCCTCATAGAAGAGACCATAATCCACTGTGGACCTCACGTAGCGTAGTGTGTGCCTCACACTATCCCAATGCGGCTTCCAAAGAACTTGTATAAACTAGCTCTCCAACCCAACTGTGTAGTTCATATAGTGGCATTCTCCAAATCTCACCTGTGTTTGCACTCAGCTTACCATTATGATCCAATGGTATAGAAATGGACTTACAGCCAGCCATACCATATTTGGACAACATGTCGAATGCATACTATCAAGTCCGACAAGGGCTGTATCCAGGAATATCAAGCTATGACATCTCACTACAAATATCCAACTCCAACCATTATAGAATTTAGACTACCTTGCCAAGGTGACATAAATATTAGTATGCAATGTGAACAGCATAGCAAATCTGGTTGGTGGCGGCCTGCCCTTGGTATCTTTTATGTGCCCATTAATGCTGTGTCCCATTCTCAGCATTCGTAGGTCCTTGCTCAGTACTCAGCTCCAAGCCTTCAGCAACGGGCTCTCATTCAAAGCTAAACCAAAGTAATAATTCCTCATTGGCCATTTGAATTGCCTCACAAGCCTTAATATGTATTGTGCTTTGTAGAGCAGTACATTCCCAAGTACTTCTCAGAAACTAAAGCAAAAAAAGCTCCTAGAAAAGCCAGCCTACCACTAACTGTTCTGACATACCGGCAGCCAGCCCCATTCTATCAATAACCAAGGCCCAAGTTATGCAGCTTCGTTAACTTCTCATGAGAGGAAACTGGAGCTCAATCCTCTTCCCCCCACACATCCCCCTCCAAAACCATGTTTCTTCTCTCCTTTCAAATGGTATATAGTAAGCTACATGTGTGGACAGCATTGGCACCCACCAAGTGCAATCCACGGCGACTAGAGGGCTGCTGGGGAAGGTTTTGAGCAAGGTCATATTTCCTCTGTGACATCAACTAGATCGCCTTTAGCGCAATAGCCCACCGGTATAATAAATCATCCCCCCTCCTCTTCCTGCATCAAAAAGTGGCAATAACTGCCAAAAGCAAAGAAAGCCAGTATTACTACGCCACTGGCTCTCTACCCCTCTCCCCTTTTTTTCTGTCTCCTATGTATCCGCCCTCTAGACTGCCTGACCAGCCACTCTTCCACGCTGTGCTTCCATTCTTTTATTTTTCCTGCATTGGGCTGCATCCAAGTGACTTCTTTGTAACAATAGAAGGATCTAAAACCATGCTGATGCTATGTGTAAAACAGCGTTCCTGCGCTTCAGGTTAGTACGAATCAAAAACTGAAAGGAGAAAGTAATGGGCCAGAAACATGTCTATCTTTCCAGATTTTTTGATTACTAGTGATTAGTTCGCAAAACACGCATGTTGGCATCTAATGGCACAACAGATCGTCCATGCAAGTGGTTAAGGAAATCAATTGAAGGGTTTGCAGAACTAGTGATAGGTTGAAAAAACCAGCTTTGAAAAACCCTAAAGAAAAACACACGAACAAAAGTGGGCGCGCGTGAGAGAGAGAGAGAGAGAGAGAGTACCATGGATGTAGAAATGGCTTCAACAAGATCGATTCAGTGATTAATCCACCAAACAGCAAAAATGGACCAGCAATCACATACTTTTATATATATATATATAGATATACATGAAACTTCAGAAATTCATAAAATATTTCTACCTACTCACCTGTGTGTGTCTATATATGTATGTATGTATGTATATATGTATGTACATGTGTGTGTCTATACATGTATGTATGTATATATGTATGTATAGGTATAAGATTATGCGCTTTATTTTTTTAATGTGTCATTGCTTGCTACATTTGAACCCAGTATCAGTATCGCCTTCTTGGGAGGGCATAGTCACTACCATTGGGCTACACTGACCTACAACCCAAAAGGCTAAGTGCACTTGCACTTCAATTTATTTTTTTTTTGAATTGCCCAATATCAATCTACCCTAACAACTCACACTTGTTGAGGCAAATGGTGAATGTAGATGTGAAAAAGCTAAAACAAAGAGCATCTTCTTTTTTCTTTACGAGTTATAGAGAAGTTGCAACGACCCAAATTCCAAACATTCCATGGGTCCAATCAGCTATTCTATACACTGTGATAGTTTGCTTAATTAGGTCCTTGTCCAAATCAAACCACAATTATTACCTAATTAGGTCCTTTTAATTAAACAATTATTGCCTAATTAGGTCCTTGTCCAAATCAAACCACAAACTTTCCTGTTTTAAAAAACTTGTGAACTTTCTTTTTACTTGAAAAACAAGGGTTCACTTTCACATTTAATATGGAAACAAAGTAATCGCTTTAGTAGCTCCTTTGTAAAACAATTGAATTTGTTTTTTTACATATTGAAATGATGCAAGAATTGTGAAGCTAGAGTTCATTAAATTAAGAGAGAGAGAGAGAGAGAGAGAGAGAGAGAGAGAGAGAGAGAGAGAGATGTCTAGGAAAGGACAAAATGACCCATAAGACCAAATACACAACATAAAGATCTCAAGCCAAATTTGTGGTAATAAAATCCTACATGTAAAGCTACGATGCCATGCATTTTATACAACTAAAAGAAATATGACTTTGTTTTGGGTTTTGGTTTGGTTTTGGGGGAATCATTGATTTATAGGGGGATGAATAATAATAAATAACACTTTTATAGATACCTAAGGTTTAAGATCCTTAGTATTCACACACAAGTAAGATGATCTTTAAGAAATTTAAGTAGGATTTTTCATTTAGGTTTTTATCGGGCAATTCCTAGTGGGAGAAGCTTGACTTGTTTCCATCAAGTATGCAGAGTATAAAATATTATCATTACTAAACAAAAAATTTGGCAACAGATATCAAACAAGCAAGGGGAATACTTCATAGCAAGGGGAATAATCAAACAAGCAAGGGGAATACTTCATAATAACAATTTTGAAATACATGATCGCCACGTACATTATCACATGTTATACCGCTCTGGTATCCTTTATTATCACACATTATACCACTCTATTATCCTTCATTTCATCAATGAAAGTGCTAACTTAAATGAGGGCATGGCACATTTCCTTATAATTATAATTTTAAGAGGAAATGTGTACCACCTTTCCGCCATACCTTATGCACAGTCTTTTCCCCTTTTTTTCCACTCATGCACACGTTCGTATAAGAAGCGTTATTGCAATCAAAACAATTGACTTTATTAATGATTGATATTGGTTAACATGTTTTTGTGCAAGGAGTGTGCAATAGTTGAAGCATCTATATCGTTCTGACAATTACTCTCAAAAGTCTACAGTAAAGGGGTGCATTCTATTCCAATTTTAAAAATGCACTATGAGACTACAGTAATAGCCTTCTTTAAAAACAACTTTAAAAAATGTGTATGCCTTTGCTTTAATGTGCCGAGCATCATTTTCAAGATAGCAAATTAATTTGATAGCTAGAATGCAATTTGTAGAAGGACTACTTTTGTGGCATAATTAATATTGCACTAAGAGATCACAAAAAAAGGGCCTTTTAACCAACAAGAGAGTGACACATATGCCAAATGATTTGAATATTGTATCTTGTTTCAATTTGAAGTACCCTTAAATAGGGGGTGGTATCTGCCCCTTTACCCTAAGGGTCGCACTTACTTTTTAAGCAAGCTTGTTAAGAAGGCATCATAATAGAGGTGGATGTGAAATTTTGAACACTACTATATGGTTCATCCATGTGTTATTTTGCTAATAATCTTACAATTAAAATAGCTAAAATCTAGAAAAAAAAGTGTGCTACATTAGTATTTGTATGGAAAAAAAACGTGTTGGATTAGTATTTGTATGGGGTAGACATACCTTTGGCTCCCCAATTCAAAGGGTTATAAGCTCCACTTCTATGTTAGAAAACTCGAGTTCTTCTCTTGTTTGCAATTCCATGCATTGGAAAAAGGAAGAAGGCTGATAAGGTCAGTGTGCCTTCAACCTCTTCCCATATATTGCATCATTGTGGTCGCCCTTGCCCATGCTCTAAAATTTAAGATTAAAGGATGTATTGGAAAAATTTTGTAATCATTAGTGTCTTTAAGACTGTAGGAATACACTCAATACTAGAGTGAAAATTATGGGTGCTCGACATCCTCGTATTCACACGAGGAGGCCGTATGTGTTTAAAGATACAATGGATTAGATTTGGCACACTTTCAGATAGGTTACATGCTACACTAGGTCGTTATCTCATAATAGTCCACACATGCAGTAGTAGGCTTTATTTTAGACTGTTATTTTATAATGGTCCACACATGGAGTAGGTAGACTTTACTCTTGGACACCTTGTCCTGGGCCCAAGATGGACTCAAATAGCCATGAGAGGTAGAAAAATTGTTATGCAGTTACTAGTACATCTTTATGGGCTGAGTCTACACTGTGGTGGCACCGACTATGAACGTGGACCTACACGGTCATGTCATGGCGCCCTCTATATACATACCTATAAAAATACATGGCCAACCCCTTCTCCACACACTTCATTAATCATCACTATGAACATAGACTTGCGCGGTCATATCATGGCCGCCCCATGTTGCAGGCCTATAAAGATATATCCATATTAGCCATTGAATCTCCCTTCACAACAGCACATGGGTGTGGAGCTTTGCCATCTATAGTAGTAATATATTATTCTTCTCTATTTTTATTATTGTGCAATTTGAGTTTTAAAGTTTAATACTGTGAAAGATCCTACTTCTTGTGAGCATGCTCTTGTATACATGTGTACATCGCATGTTATATCCTCTTACATGGTATCAAAGCTCTAGCTTAGTACAAAACTTCTTACTATCTAGTAGTCCCTTAGAGAAATTGCATCTTCCGCCTACAAGACCCCACCCACCACCATTTGGTGCTGATGAAAAGCTTAACAACACCAATTATCCTCTCTGGAAGTTCAAGATTAAGGTTATTCTTTCCTCCTATAAGCTTTGGGACACTATCATTGGTGATGATGTTCACCTGCCACCAACAAGGGATGTAGACGACAACCCTATGCCCCCCATTACCAACCTTGTCCTCCAAGTTTAGAGACGAGGGGATTCATATGCTCTCTGTGTTATCATCACAAGCATGGAAGATAGTGTGTTGACAATGGTTCAGCATCATGTCTGCAGCTCCAGTTTGCTGAAGCATGGCCTTTGTTGGAGAGCCAGTACAAGATTATAAACCCCTCAAGGGTTCAGAAATCTCAAAATCAACTTCAACAAGAGAAGTTGAAAAGGTGGAGTTGTTTCTCTCTAGAATAATCAAAGATCTCTGATACAAGATCATAAACCCCTCAAGGGTTCAGAATCTCAAAATTAACTTCAACAAAACAAGTTGAAAAGGTGGAGGTGTTTCTCTCTACAATCAAAGATCTCCATGACCAAATAAATGGCCACAAAATCGTGTGCTCTCCCTAGGTCTTGCTCATTGCTCTCTAAGAGTATTAAGATTAAGTATGATAGTTTTATTACATCTTTGAATGTTGATGTCAGGCCTACTCCTCTCACATTATTTAAGGAGTTTAGCTCATTACTTTAGGATGAGGAGATAAGGATACAGAGTCATAATGGTGGCAAGCCAAGCTTTCTTTGCTAACACCAAGAAGAAGGGCAAGGATTCTAACTCCTTCAATTCATAAGAAAAAGGTTAAATGCTTTTACTATAACAAGAAAGGACACATAGCTAAAGAATGTAAGAAAAAGCTAGCAGATGCGAAGAATAGCACTCTAAATGAAAGATCCCTGTCCCCACCACGCAATGAATTTAGGGGTGCTAGCAGCAGAAGTAGCACTTCTTGCGCGAGGCAAGGTCCCTCACTCGGGGCCTCACCTGCGTATATCCGGGCAAGAGACTAATCCCTCGGTTCTTCCAAAATCGAACCCAGAAAAACTTTCCTCGCCCGGAAAGCACGGGCAATTCCTCGGATATTTTTACTCTGACATAGTTAAGAGCCTTAATTAAATGAACTGATCTGATCGAACCCATAAGTCCCATAGTCAGATCAAAGAAAAGACTTGCACTTGGATCATAGATACCAACACTTTTTTCCTCATTGAGAGGCACAGCCCTTGATTCTTTTCCATAGAATAATTTTTATCCGGGATTTACTTCATCAATCGTACCATAACAGAATTGAGTCTCTTTTTAGGGATCCATCAGTCCAGCCTAACCCCATCCAGTCCGTGGGTTAGCTAGCCGCCCAACCACTGTAGTGATGGGATCCATTTAAGAATTTGGTTAGGTTTTGTCCGGGTACCAGGGAAAAGAGTTTCCAAGTCCCCTAGCCGAATATTCATGCAAACTTAAAACTAGTCACACCACTTACACACCCGATATGAAATTGCCTTTTTCACAGATTCAGCTGTCTTTAAAACAATCTTTTCACAGATTCAGCTGTCTTTAAAACAATGTTTTCACAGATTCAGCTGTGAAAACAATCTTTTCACAGATTCAGCTGTCTTTAAAACAATCTTTTAATGAAACTATAGTATCACTGATCATAATCCTCCAAAATATCTGGTTAAATCCTAATTTCTAATTTTTTCCTTCATCGGTGTACCTACGGCATCATTGGCAACCAGAACGCTCACCACCTTGTCTACTTTAGGAGCCTTTTCGATAGTTCCTAGCTCATAGTACCCGGCAATATATTCTCTTATAAAAATCAAAATGGAATCTTCATTGAAGATCAGCAAGATCAACCAACAGATCCATATAAAAGAGCCATGGACTCATCCGTTGAGGACCAGCAAGGTCAATCAACTAGATCCATGCCCGAATTTCGAAAACAACTCTTACTCCTTGATCCAAATATCTTCCCCGATGCACGTGTGGGTATTATCGGCGACCCATAGCCTGAGCACCGTATGGTCAGCACCCTCAGGATCCTTCGCAAGTCACCTAGCGCTTCACTCATAGGCCGCTTCCTTGGTCTCTCATCCACTGTACCAGAAGCTCATCATTTAAATCGAACCGAGGTTAATCAAGACCTCGGCTACCTTGCTACGCGAGACATCCTTCGTTGACTCTCTGTCAGCTGTTGCAACTTTATCAGTTAGGTCTCCACAACCTCATTCACAAGACGGTCAAAATGCTTCCCCAGCATTCTTGACATAAAAAAATCATTTAAAAATAGGTCATAAATACAGTTTCTATAACGATCTCTCGTCTTTCCACATTGTTCCACATCAATCCACATTATTTAATCCACATCCATTTCATATGTATTCCCATTCTCATCCAATCACATCATTTTCATCTCGTCACATCTTTCCTCATTTATCCTCATCAAATCTCATCCACTCGCATCTATCCACATCTCATCACATCACATTCATTCACATCTCATCCATTCATATCTACCCCGATCCACATCACATCCATTTCACCTCACATCTCATTCATTCACATCTATCCCGATTCACATCCCATCACATCTCATCCATTCACATCTATCCCGATTCACATCCCATCACATCTCATCCCATCACATCACATCTCATTCATTCACATCTATCCCGTTTCACATCACATTCATTCACATCACATATCATCGATTCACATCTATCCCAATTTACATCACATCCATTTCACATCACATCTCATCCATTCACATCCCGATTCACATCACATCACATCTCATCCATTCACATCCCATATCATTAATTCACATCCCGATTCACATGACATGACATCTCATTCATTCACATCCCATATCATCTCATTCATTCACATCCCATATCATTCATTCACATCCCAATTCACATGACATCATATCTCATTCATTCACATCCCGATTCACATCACATCTCATTCAATCACATCTATCCTTTTCACATCACACCACCTCCATCCATTCACATCTATCACATCACATTCATTCATATCCATCACATTCATTCTTATCTCCATCCCATCACATACATTCACATGACATCACATCTCATATCATTCACATCCCGATTCACATCACATCTCATTCACTCACATCACATCACCTCCATCCATCACATCACATTCATTCATATCCATCACATTCATTCTCATCTCCATCCCATCACATACATTCTATCCACATAACATCACATCACATCTATCCACATCATATCTCATTTATACACATCTCATCTCATTCATCCACATCTCATCTCATCCACATCCACATCCATCCAATCGTTCACATGTACGAATACCCACATCTATCCATACATTCATATCTATCACTTCACATCCACATATATTCATGTCACATCACATCTCTTTACATCACATCCATTCTTTCACATACACATCCACATCCATTCTTTCACATACATCCACATCCATTCTTTCACATACACATCCACATCCATTCTTCACATACACATTCACATCCATTCTTCACATACACATTCACATCCATTCTTTCATATACATATCCACATCCATTCTTTCACATACATCCACATCCATTCTTTCACATACACATCCACATCCATTCTTCACATACACATTCACATCTTGATTCACGTCACATTACATCTCATCCATTCATTCACATCTATCTGATTCACATGACATCTTATCACATCTATTCACATCACATCCCATCCATCCATTCATTCACATCTCTCTGATTCACATGTCATCACATCTCATTCATTCACATCCCGATTCACATGACATCACATCACATCTCATCACATCTATTTGATTCAAGGTTTGAGTCGGATAAGATTTTTTCTGAACTATCTTTCTCGAAAAGGTTTGATAATTCAATTACTATTTTACTGAATTTCTCGAAAAGATTTGATAATTCAATTACTATTTTACTGAATTTCTTTCTTTGAACATTCACTTAATTGATTTCTAAATTAGTTATGAATTCCAATGAGGAATAAATTAATCATTTATCTGAATATTTTGATCTTGATAGATTTCTTGAATTTTCTTTTTACAATCCGTGTAAATATAAAACGATAGAAATTTCTCTCTTAGAGTATTTAATTATTCATTTATCAAATACTCATAGAATTTAAACATAGAATTTAAGAGAATTCTAATTTTGATATAAAAATTCTTTATGCATCTATTTATGCATAAAAATCAACTTTAATGGGAATAACACTTTTTAAAAAAATCTGTTTATGCATCTATTTATGCATGAAATCAAATTTAATAGGAATAACACTTTTAAAATATAAAAAAGAATTTCTTTATGCATCTATTTATGCATAAAAATCAATTTTTATAAGAATAATGCTTTTATAATTAAAAAAATCCTTTATGCATCTTTCTATGCATAAAAATCAAATTTAATAAGAATAACACTTTTATAATTAAAAAGTTTTCCTTTATGCATCTTTCTATGCATAGAAATCAAATTTAATAAGAATAACACTTTTGTAATAAAAAAGACTCCATTATGCATCTTTCTATGCATAGAAATCAAATGTGATGAGAATAACACCTTTATAATTAAAAAAATTCCTTTATGCATCTTTCTATGCATAAAAATCAAACTTAATAAGAATAACACTTTTATAATAAAAAAATTTCCTTTATGCATCTTTCTACGCATAGAAATCAAATTTAATAAGAATAACACTTTTGTAATAAAAAAATTTCCATTATGCATCTTTCTATGCATAGAAATCAAATTCAATAAGAATAACACTTTTGTAATAAAAAAAATTCCATTATGCATCTTTCTATGCATAGAAATTAAATTTAATAAGAATAACACTTTTGTAATAAAGAAAATTCCATTATGCATCTTTCTATGCATAGCAATCAAATTTAATAATTAATATCAGTGATATCCATGCATATTCATAAGTGAATATGTACATGAAGTAATTATAATATTTCTTTTAGATGCAAAAATGGTGGGAATTACTCTTTTGGAATAACATAAAAACAAACTTTCTTTTTCATAAAATTCTGGAAAATTTTGCCATAACCTCCTTTGTATGGCTGACCATTTCTCATTTTTTATCTTTCTCTATTTAACTTAATTAACCCAATTTAGAAATATAAAACTCTAATTTACACAATTTTCTAAATTCAAGAGAGTAAACAATAAGAAGAGTTTAATTAATCACTTAGTTAAACTTTATAGGATAAAGAAAGGTTGGAATGTAAAGAAGAGAAGGGTGGCCTTTTCATCAAAGACACATCGTTTGAATTTAATTCAATCATTTGCAAAATATAAAAATTCAATGATTGAATTTAATTCAATCATTTGTTGCAAAACATAAAAATCAAGAAAACCATAGATTTTTCATTAAAATTATTAAACAAAGTAAGAAAATTAGCTTACATGGAGCTTGTAAGCTCTCCTTTGGCTTGAGGGATTGAGAGTTCTACTATTGTTTGAAGCATTAGTGGCCACCAATTCACATTGGAGAGGATTAGGCCAAAAACAATTGAATTATTAAAAAAATTCAATGTAGATGGCTTAGGAGAGTAGAGTAACAGTGTATAAACACCATTAAGCTTTTACAAACGGGGAGGCTTCTATTTATAGGAAAAAGTGAGCCTCTAACCAAGCAAACTGATTCTAGAATTTTTCAGATCAGTTTGGTTAATTTTTGACCATTTTTGGGTCAGTTCAACTTACTTTTTGGATCTAGTTTTGAAATAGAAGAGAGGAGAGATGAAAATCTCTCATTTTATTGATTAAAAATTGGGGGTAATTATGAGAAAAAGGTGCCTACTTCATGAGAAAAAGGTGCCTACTTCATGAGGGGAGAACCCCACACTGAGGTGTCAAAATTCAGTTTTTTAATTCTTTTCTTTGGTCCTTAGTCCACTCTTCATCTTATGTGAGCATTTACTCATTTTTTGGGGGGGAGGGGGGTTTCTTTTATTCTTCAATTTATCTCCTCCCTCCACTTGGATTGATCCTATTGGCCCATAGGAACCTTAATTGGACCATAATTCAAAAATTTCTTAAAATCTGGACCCTTAGGCTAAGGTCCTTTATACCTATTTTCAATTAATTCCAATTGCACATTGGAAAGTTCTTTTTGAATTTCTGTTTCAGGGGAACCCATTTTAGACACTAGGAGGATTTTTATATCTAGACATTTTCTCTCTCTAGGCCAAAACAGGGTAAAACAGGATCTTTCTTTTATTTTAGAGAGGGAAATAATTATAAGATCAGAAGGGGAGGTTCTTACACCTACACACCTCAAAAGCTGGAGGGAGGAATCTTACATCCTACCCCACTTAAAAAACGCGAGATGTCCTCGTCTCGCAAACTAGAGGACAACTCTTTCCCTTAAGATCCAATTGATTCTAAAGGTTCCTTATAGTCTGGTCAACCCAACAGAATCCTGGGATAAAGATTTCTTATATAGAACTCATCATCAGATAACAATTCATTCAGATCAGATCATTCATATCCTTAATACAATAATGGTCCATTAGACCAAAATTTCCATCTGAACATTCCTCCATGGGAATTTCAATTATATAGGTTTTTAATTTGTCATCCCTTAACTTGATCCACTGGGTCAAGTGTTAACAGTAGCAATCTATCAGCACAATCCACTAATCTCATAGTGATTTGCTGAAGTCATTATCGTCATTTCAGTTACAAACATCACCAGGGACTCATCCCATTCATCCTCATTGTGGTTTTGCTCAGGATATCATTTTTCAACCAAAATTCAGGAATCATCATTTTTCAATCAGAATCCAAATCAACTCATCAGTTCTCAACCAGAATTTTAAAATCATATCAACCACATTCAAATTCATCATCTGGATAGCATCGGATAGCATCGTATAATATCAAGGTCTTAGATTTACTCGTATATAGTGCCAGTAAAGAGCTACAGTTATACCCTCGATATGTACGGGTAGTCACGGTCCTTGAAATTTTAAGGTAAATACCATCATGTCTAGGCCTCAAGCAAGTCAGGGATTCCATACAATTGCGGTACTTCCATTTGACCTATTTATGAATCTTCATTCTGAATATCAATTTGTATGAATTTCATCACACAATTACAACCTTTTACTGCTACTTCATCAATTTTTGACATTTCTGGTTTTTGGTTGATCCACTTTAGCCAATTCACTCTGATACCAGCTGAAAGATCCATGTCCCCACCGCGCAACGAATTCACGGGTGCTAGCAGCGGAAGTAACACTTCTTGCGCGGGGCAGGGTCTTCTAGTAGGATGTTTTTATTAATTAGCATTATGTTAGGTAAAACATTCATTACAAAACAGTCCTTAAATGGCAATTTCTAGGAGCTAAGATCGGTTCTGATACCAATTGTAAGGTTCCCCCCTTCTAAAATAGGAAAAACACTTAAGATAGTCCACTAAGTCTTAACTTGGAGAAAATTTCCTAATTATCGACACCTTGACCATGTAGAGATTCAAGGATACGATTCATAGCTAAGACCTAGTCCTATCCCCCAAGGGGGAGCGTGATCTTCTAAAAATCAAATCATCCATAGGGTAATTGATCATAAATTGGGCAACTACTAGACTTGATTTCTAGAGCTCTCTTAGAAATATTATTCTACCCTCTTAGATAACGTGAAAATGCTTGGATTATCTTTACATCATGCCAAATCATGTTAATATCATGGGTGATGCCATTATAAATATTAATATTTTTTTGTATATTTATGTATGATTCGGTCCTCCAATGTTTGTTACATTTGGTTTGTATGGAACTGTGATTCTTGGGTTGCTTATGCCTGGCAAACATGTATGTGGTGATGGTTGGAATACTTATGGAATATTTATTTACCAATTTACTATTGGTTATTTTATAAGTGAAGAGAATTTAGAAGATTGAGGAGGATGCGCATAATATCGTTTGTTGACACACAGTCTTCTAGAATAGAGTTGCCCAAGAACCTATTTATCTAGCGTAGGGCTTTCACTTAATCTGTTGGAAAGCTGCCCGACTAATCGGGTCCACCCGTCCGTAGGATGGTGCTGTCGGGGCATTCCATCCTCCGACTTTCCACCCTACTCACGCGTCAATTTATTTTCTAATTAATCCTACCACACTGTTTGACATAAATAAACATATTCCTTAATTAAAGCCCTTTTCACAAGGTTTGTTAAAACAACCTTTTTCCACAGTACAATAATGCCAAAGACAAGATTTATAAAAGGTTTATACATGAATCAATTTCATACAAGCCAAACCGGCTCTCTTATTCTTTTCCTTTATACAATGATCTAGAATTCGGCCTTCCAGCCTCTACATGCTGGGCAAAACCCTACGGGAGCATACACCTCATCGTCGGTCCTCGTTGCTGGCGAGGACTCAAGCCGGCATGTCGCCCTCTCAGGCTCCATCGCTCGATCCTCCCGCCCCTCAAAGGGATGTCTACACACTAGCCTGGGCCCTCAGAACTAGATAGCATCATAATCTCTTGCCTCAATCGGCGAACCTTATTCTCCCAATGGTATGAGGGATACCTTGGGCCATTCCCGGGCTTTCCGCTCGACGCCGCCCAGCTACACAAGCACGGAACGGAGTTAGCGTCGAACCCAGGAAAAACTTGCACTCTTTAAAGATAACAATTTCAATGCAATTCATTGAATACAGCATTACTCAATTCGTAACTTCATACAATTTTATGTCATTATTTTAAAAGAAAAAGATACACATTTATTAACACTAATATTAAAAAAAAACTCTTCTTTAAAAGATAACCAAGCTAACCTGGCCACCATTTCCTTAAGGAGCTTGTAGAGGGAGGGTTGGGGCCGCATCGGGAGTATCTTCTCTAATCTCGTTGTTGCGTGCTCCTCTCGAGGCAATATTCTGACGTTTTTGGGAAGGGGCCATCTTGGACGTTGTCTCATAGGGCTCGCTGCTGTCACGGTCAAAACGCTTCAATCGAATCTCAATTTTGAGATCATTTGCTCACCGTATGAGCAAAAGACCACAGCGCATGAACCCTCTCTTAAGGCTAAAACCTCTTACTAAAGTCCACGCAAATGGGGGGGAATTGTGAGATGTCCTTAACACAAAAATGTTTTGCTAAAGGGGAGAAGGGCTGAGGGCTACTCTGTAAGTCTCTTCACACGTGGGGAGGGGGGAGAGTTAAGGACACGGGGATGGAATAAAAATTGGCTTATCTGAAAAGTGGCAAATGAGGGGGTGTGAGAGGGGTGGCTGCAAGGGACAACCGTACTACAGCAAGTACACTGCACAGGGACAGATAGCGGCACAAGAGAATAGGCTACGTAGAAATGCCTGTTGCCCACGGTGGTTTATATAACTGTTGGGTACGGGTACGGGCGCTGTGCAAAGCAAGGACGAAAGGCTCATCTCTAAGCCACTAGACTCTCCATCAACATGAGAATGTCCTGTAGAAATGTCAGGCATACTAAGGGGCTCAACCACTTCTAGAAATTTTCAAATCAGTTTGGTCAATTTTTGACCATTTTTGGGTCAGTTCAACTTACTTTTTGGATCTAGTTTTGAAATAGGAGAGATGAAAATATCTCATTTTATTGATTGAAAATAGGAGAGAGGAGAGATGAAAATATCTCATTTTATTGATTGAAAATTGGGGGTAATGATGAGAAAAAGGCCCCTACTTCATGAGAAAAAAGGTGCCTACTTCATGAGGGGAGAACCCCACACTGAGGTGTCAAAATTCAGTTTTTTAATTCTTTTCTTTGGTCCTTGGTCCACTCTTCATCTTATGTCAGCATTTACTCATTTTTGGGGGGGTTTTTCTTTTATTCTTCAATTTATCTCCTCCCTACACTTGGATTGATCCTATTGGCCCATAGGAACCTTAATTGGACCATAATTCAAAAATTTTTGAAAATTTGGACCCTTAGACTAAGGTCCTTTACACCTATTTTCAATTAATTCCAATTGCACATTGGAAAGTTCTTTTTGAATTTCTGTTTCAGGGGAACCCATTTTAGACACTAGGAGAATTTTTATATCCAAAAATATCTCAATTTTGAATTACCTCCCTCTAGACATTTTCTCTCTCTAGGCCAAAACAAGGTAAAACAGGATCTTTCTTTTATTTCAGAGAGGGAAATAATTATAAGATCAGAAGGGGAGGTTCTTACACTTGCACACCTCAAAAGCTAGAGGGAGGAATCTTACACTTAATACCAAGGAAGAATCCAATCATGCTGTAAAAATAGAGATGTTTGTTGCCATTAAAGAAGTGCACACGGAGATAGTTAATATTACAACACATGATTTCTTGGATCATCACCATGACTAGGCTTCTAGGCACATGACCAAGATTGGTATTCCTCCCTAAAGCCTGTGGGAGATGACATCATGGTGGTAGTAGGATGATGCAAAGTGCCTAATCAAATTTTCATGTACTATTTCACTTATTTCTAAAGAAGATTGTACAAGAAGTCTTTTAAATATTTTTTAGATTCCAGATATGAAGAGAAACCTCCTTTCTATCTTGACCATCATGGACCATGACATTGCGGGCTCACTTCGACAAAAATGGTACTATCATTCTTGATGGAGATGATAAGGTCATTGCAAAGGTCATTCAAAGGAATAACTTGTAGTACATACTGACTTGGGTAGTAGCAAACTTTGTCATGAGAGATATGGGCATCTCAGTACACAAACTCTTTGAGAGATGTAGAAAGGTAAGGTAGTTGAGCAATTGCCACTAGTTTCTAATAGTCTGGATGCATGTGAAGCTTACATGATTGGTAAATGGCATCAGAAACCCTTTCCATAAGAGGCCAGTTTTAGGGCCGAGGCTCCTCTTCAGCCTACACATGTTGATCTTTGTGGCAAGATGAGTATAATTGTACTTAGAGGCTCTTTCTATTTTTTCACATTGATAGATGATTACAGTAGGAAGATTTAGGTGTATTTTCTTAAGCAAAATACTCATGCTTTTGGAAATTTTAGGGATGGCTTGCATTGGTTGAAACTAAAACACAAAAAAAAAATTTAAGGAAAGACGAGTATAATTGTGCTTAGAGATTCTTTCTATTTTCTCACATTGATAGATGCTTACATTAGGAAGATTTAGGTGTATTTTCTTAAGGAAAATATCATGCTTTTTGAATGTTTAAGGAATGGCTTAAATTGGTTGAAATTGAGACACGAACAAAATTAAAGTAGTTCAGAACAAACCGAGGATGTTTGATGAATTCTTGGGTTTTTGCAAGGACAGAGGCATAAAAGAAATGCTCACACTCTGCAGCAAAATGGTGTTGCAGAGCGTAAGAATCGTGTTATTGTTGAGATGGCAAAGGCGTATGCTTAATGGTAGGACTCTAGCTAAATCCTTTTGGGAGGCAATTAACAACATGGCCATGTACATTCTTAACATAAGTACAATAAAAGTCGACAAAGGGACGACTCCATTACAAGCCTACTTGGGTGTAAGAAACCTTCAGATGCACACCTAAAAGTTTTTAGGTGTGAATGTTATGTTCATGTTCTAGATGCTCAGAGGATCAAATTAGATGCCAAAAGCAATAAATGCATCTTCTTAGGTTACAACATGGAGTCAAAGGGATTTTGGGTCTATGATCCTCAGGCAAAGAAGAATATAACGAGCTGTGATGTAGTATTCTAGGAATAACCATGTCAAAAGGAGGAGGAACCTCCTTTTTCTTCATCGTGCAGTAAGGAAATCACCAAAGAAAAACAACCTCTACATGCAACATGAGCTTCCTCGCATTCTAATGGAGGGGAGCCTACCCCATTTCATATGGACATAGATTTTAAAGATGAAGAACAAGAACATGATGTGCCATAAAAAGGTAAGCCATTCCCTAAGTGGTACATGTAACTTTTGGATGGAGTAGAACCTACGGCCATCAAGGATGCACCTCAAGATGTTTGTAAATCTAGAAGGTTAGAGAAGAAAATAGGGCTCTAGACAATCTTGTGAATTTTGCTCTTATGCCAGAGGTACTCAAGATTTAAGAGCTTACCACCTTTGTTGAAGCATAAGGGGAACCAAAGTAGATGGCATACATGCAAGCAGAATATGACTCCGTTTAGAAAACCCACACTTGGGATCTTGTAGATTGTCCTCCAAGATGTAAGGTTATTGGCACTAAGTGGGTTTATAAAGCAAAATATAGGTTTGATGGTACTTTGGAAAAGTATAAGGCATGACTAATCACCTCAATAAGAGCCTCGAGAGGTGAGGAGTTATATGTGTAACAACCACCTGGGTTTATGGTTCCCAATTCTAAAAGAAAAGTTTGTAAGTTATGAAAGGTAGTCTATGGACTAAAACAAGCCCCATGAGCATGGTATCAGAGGATTAATGCATAGTTTGTGACGGTCCTTTAGGTGCAAATTTATATGACTTTTGTGAGCAAAGGAAATATATGGTCATTGTTCTCTATGTAGATGACCTAATCTTGACAGGGGATCACCAAAAAAAGATCTCACAAACACAAGAGATTCTTAGTGTGGAGTGGAGTTTGAGATGACAAATCTTGGGCTCATACATTATTGTTTGGGGATTGAGATCTAGTAAGAGCTATATAACATTTTCGTCTCTTAGTAAAAATATGCAGGTGAGATACTCAAGTCATTTTGCATGTCTAAATTCAATGTATTTGGTTCCTTAATGTACGTTGTTTTGAATATACCAATTTTCCACCCTCTTATTATATTTTCCTAGCTAGTATATGTTTATACCATGTTGGATATCAATTCTCCACCCTCATATTATATTATCCAAGCTAACTCATGTTTGTACGGACCCAATTATGAGTAGTAGCCATGGTTGAGCAACCCGGGTGTCTGGCATCCTTGTATTCACACACGGGAAGGTGGTCTAAGAGGCTAGATGGTTTAGAGATAGATTGGATTAGATTTGGCACACTAAAAAATAGGCTACATGCTACACTAGACCATTATGTCATAACGGTCCGCACATAGGTAAAGATCTCTTCTAGTGGCTTGCAGGTAGTGGCTAGTCCAAATCATTCATCTTATCTATTATCTAAGGGGATGCTGGCTCTTGCAGAGAGCAAAAGCCCATGGAGTAGGTAGACTTTACTCTTGGATACCCTATCCTAACATTGCAAGGCATGAACGAGGCTCAAGATGAGCCTAAATGGCCATGGGAGGTGGGAAAACACTTATGCAGTTACTAGTACATCTTTATGGGCAGATTTCACACCATAGACAATGGCACCAATTGTAAATGCGGACCTACGCAGTCATGTTATGGCTGTGCCTCGTGTATAGAGGCCTATAAAGATAGATGGCTATGCCTCGTGTATAGAGGCCTATGCAGTCATGTTATGGCTGTGCCTCGTGTATAGAGGCCTACGCAGTCATGTTATGGCTGTGCCTCGTGTATAGAGGCCTATAAAGATACATGGCCAGCTCCTTCTCCACACAGTTCATCAATCATCACTGTGAGTTTACTCCCTAGCTTCTAGTAGCATAAAGCCTCCAGCTTAGTAGTTCTAGATTAGCCATCAAATCTCCCTTCACAAGAGCACATGAGTGTGGGGCTTTTCCATCTAATGTATCGCTTTAGTCACTTTAGTAATACACTATTTTTCTTTATCTCTAAAGTTTTATATTGTGAACGGTCCTACTTCTTGTGAATGTTCTCTTATATATATCGCACATTTTATCCTTACAATTTGATATGGGTATCAAGCTTTATCAACTTTGACATCATCTCTTACCTTTCTAAGGTGTAGCAAACTACCAAAACTAAAGTGACCAAAGTGGGCATGCCATAGCTCCCCATCACTCTTAGCACATGTGTGGTAGTAAATAAACAAGCATTATGCATCAATCTCTCACACATGTCCAACTTGTAAAGATCATGGCTTAGAGTGCTAGATATCATAGTAATGTCTCCATCACTTTGGTCATGAACTATCCACTTATCATCGACAAATATGACCACTAGGCTTGCTCTAGCAATGATAGAAACTAAGCAAGTTCTTTTTAATGATTGGCACAAATAAGACTTCTGAGACAACAAGTTCTTTTTAATGCATGGCATGCCATACCTTTGCATGCCTCGTAGCATGTGTGTGGCAGTAACTAAATAAGCATCATGTGTTAATCTTTCATACATGTCTAACCTGTAGAGCTCATGGCTCAGGGTATTGGATAATACCACAGTAGTATGTCCATCACTCCAGTCATGAATTGTACACCTATCATCGACAAATATGACCATTAAGCATGCCCTAGCAATGGTAGAACTAACAGTAAGCTTTTTTCATGCTTGGCATAAACAAGACTTATGAGAGAATGCTTGTCCCACCATTTGTAGTAGTGAGAACAACTTATCATCGATAAATATGACCATTAGGCTTGCCCTAGTAATGGTAGAGACTAATAGCAAGTTTTTTTAATGCCTGTCATAAACAAGACTTTTGAGAGAGTGATTTTCCCACCATTTGCAGTAGTGAGAACAATCTTACCAACTCCTGTCATATGAGGAGTTGTTTGCACATATGACAGTGCCTCCTTGAGGAGTAGACTCAAGGGAAAAACTAATCACGCTAAGAAGTAATGTGCTTGCTAGTACCACTAGACATGTAGATCTGTCTCACTGGCATGCATACCTCATGGACATAAGGTGCATTAGCCCATAGCCATGCTTGACTCTTCTTCTTCTCCTTCTCTAGCCTTTTTCTAGATTCATTAATATAATGGCCTGGCTTTCGATAGTAGTTGCATTTGCCTTTATTCTTGGGCTTATCACCCCCCCTTCTCAATATCCTTTCCATAAGACTAGGCTAATTCTACCTTTAGCTTATAGCCACCCTGAGAAAAGGTTTTACGAGCAATAAATGCATGATCTCCCACATGCATACTAGTTAATTTTTGCCAAGATTGCTCTTCTTATAAGAGCACTATAAACAACTCATCAAATGTACGAGCATTGGAGTTACCCTCCATCATGAGCCAAAGTGTGCATGCAAAATCTTAGTATGAATACATGAAAGCTGCTCCCCAAGATATTTAATTCTTGTAAGGAAACAATCCATTAAATCTCCCTCATTCATATACTCAGACTCTAACTGCTTACGCAGCAAGTAGACCACTCATGCCTCGTTACATACCTGTAAAGCATAACACACATATCCCAAGCCTGCTTAGTAGTTTTACACGAGTGAATATGAGGAATAATTCTCCTTTTCATAAAAAGTGCCACCAATGCATGTGCATGTGCATGTGCATCCTTGCTATCCTTGGTTCACAGTGGGAGGTGAAAAGGCTGATTCCATTGTCACCATCCAAAGTACCTATATTATCTTGTGCTGGCAAGATAGGGCATGCCTCAATGCTAATGCGACATTCCCAAAGCCCTTTAGCAACCAATACATGTTGCATCAAATATGACCACACCGTCTCATCGATCTTATCCTCATCGAAAAGCATCCAAAATACATCGCTACCTGCTACCATTTCATCCTACAAATAATTTATCTCTGGCACAAAATGCAAATATCCTGACTATCTGTGGGTATTGTTAATTCCCACTGAATTCAACCGAGATGGCTATAGTAGATCACTGATAATGAAGGAGACCTACAAAGTGTATGAAGAATGGAAGAGTTGGATGAATTATGTACATTGGGGTTATTGCTATTTATGGAGTTCAACTTTATAGTCACAGCAGTGAGAAAAGCATCACAACATGTACTGACAGAACATGTCGCCTAACGGTGATGATGCCATTAGTGTTGATGAATGAATTACAGATGCTACTCTATTCAAATTAGATATAGTATCAAAATGGAGTGAAGAAATCTCTGAGTACCTTGCTTATGGATTTCCATAGGACAAGCCATTAAACAAGGATAGGATGCGATGACTTATTAAGCTAGCCACACCTTATTAGTTAATCGTTGATCAGTTGTATAAGTTAGGAAAAGATCACATATTGTGAAAGTGTGTCGGGAGGATGAATTCTTGACCATCGTGGAAGAGGCCCATAGCAAAATCTTTGGAGGACATTTAGTGGGCAAAATAATGGCAAGGAAAATCTTGCAAGCTAGGTTATGGTGGCCAACAATGTTTAGTGTTGCCATGGAATTCGTCAAATATTATGACGAATGCCAACACTTTAAAATGGGTAGAAGCAAAAGCTACTCGAAAGGTAGATGCTCATACAACTGCAAAATTTTTATACAAGCACATCATATCTAGATTTGGGTGTCCCCTAGAGTTGGCCAATGATAAGGGCTCCCATTTTATCAACAATGAGGTCATTGAGCACCTGTTGAACAGGATTTATGGTGATACAACATAAGTCATCACCTTGCTACACTCAAGCTAACGGGAAGGTAGAAAGTACAAATAAAGTCCTTTATGGTATCCTGACTAAGATTATGGAAGCTAGCCAAAATGATTGGGAACATAAGCTAACCACTACAATGTGGGCCTATAGGACCTCCTATAAGGTATCCACAAGACAAACTCTTATAAGGTATCCACAAGACAAACTCCTTTTCAACTCACCTACGGGATTGAGGCAGTGAAATGCCTATGGAATATTTGGTACCCAGCTTGAGGATAGCTATCAAAGAATGCCTAAGAGAAATTACTCTAGCTGAAAGATTAGTCAAATTAGAAAATCTTGACGAGGCTAGAGTAATCTCTCTACATGGCATGATAGTAGAAAAGCTCAGACGGAAATGGTAGTTTGACCACAACCTGAAATCTAAAGAGTTACATGAAGGATACCTAGTACTTATGTATGGGGTTGGTTCTTCCAAGCAGAAAAAACTAAAATACCAAGGGTTAGGGCCATGTAGAATTGCGAAACTCACCCCACAAGCTACAGCCTGTATTGAGACCATTGACGGCATTGAGATGCAAAGCTACATAAATGGTAGCAAACTTAAAAAATACTTTGGGACCTTACCCCAAGACATGTTGGAACAAGCATGCAAAAAGAAGCATGGAAAACTAAGAAGCATGCAAATGTACAAGCCTTGTCATAGCAAAACGCTAGTCACCCCAATCACCCATGATGATGGATCTAGCCAGGAAAAGTGGTACCAGAAACAGAGTGCTGAAATGGGTCCCACCACTCTACCACATCAAGTGACCAAGCCTCATGGTCTTTTTTTATCTTTGTTCTTTTGTTTGGTGATGTTTATAATGGTTATTTGTTTCATGAGGATCCAAAACACGCCGATGGGCTTTCTATTTTCATGTCTATGTTTTCCATGTTTTTCTCATGTTGTCTGTCTTTCAGCCCTATCCCACCCTCAATCTCAATGTCTATTCTTGTTTTGTACTCCCCTTCACCAAACCCAACATGGCCTGGATACCGTGATTCTGCAATGTGCCCAATCCTGACATCTAGGTAAGGTGACTGCATATTGTTGCTCAACAAGTGTCAATGAGCGGTGCAAAGGCAAGGCAATTTTTGCATCCTATGAACGATTGAGGGAGGAGCCTGCGATGGGAGCATTGGAAAGATCTTTGCAAGTGCTCCATAGATCTCGACAAGGATCCAACTCTACAAAACAAGCGAAAGAAGGCGTGGGCTTACTTTGACAAGGTTGTGACAACTATGTTAAAGAGCACACCAACTCAAGAAGAACAAAGTGTGTTCAAAATAGATGTGACAAAATTCATCAAGCTTGTTAGTGAGAATTGGGGAGATACCTCCATTACATATTACATGGTAAGATATTCTCATATTAATTATTGCTGTCATTCATTAATTACCATTGCAATTGCTTACTAAAATTTCATAAACATTTGTCTTCATAATTTCTTACTTGGACATTTTTTCATAGCACATTGTATATGCACATGGACCGTATTTTCTACAAAAATATGGGTCTTTGGATATGTTCAGCACCCAAGGCATGGAAAAATCACATTACGCAGCTAAAGGACTGTACTTCAAGAATACTCGACATGGTGGAGGGAAGACACGTAGCAATTATCTTGTGGAGATGTTTAATTGGTTCTATTGATCTTGCAAGAAATGTTACTAGGGAAAAGGCTCGAATGTCTGCAATTGCTAAAGCCGCACGACTCAAAAGGAAGGAGGCAAACATAGAAAAGTGGAATGGAAGTTCAAGAGTAGACCATGTCGCATGGCGTGCCACAATGGCAAGACATGGAAGACGTTGGGTTAAACGTGTCTAATTTGGTGGTTTTGTAATTTTTGGCCATTTTAGACTATCTGAACACATTATCAATGACTTTATATAAAGGTGTAATAGTCTCATTCATTCTCATTTCTATATTTTGACTTCACTTTTTGCCATGGCTCACACGAAAAACACTGTACGTGCTTAGCTTACACCATCACCTCATCGTCCTCCACCTCCACCTCCCTCTCCCCCTCATCTGGACACCACTGACCCTGATCGAGAGAAAGGGAGTGATGTTGACCCTGATGGAGTGCCATGGGCTGATATTCCTATCCCCCCCACGTTCCACAACTAGGGGGAAGAGCTTGCATCGAGGCATGGGTCCATTGCCAACACGAGACGAGGTGGCAGTAGAGCAGCAACAACAAAAGCAATAGCAACAGAAGTAGCAGCAGTTGAAGGAGCTCCATCATCCTCTCGGCATAAACGTGCACGAGATTGGAGTGCTCATGCACGTCCTCCTTGACCACCCGCAAGAAACCCTCCCACTCATGCCCTCGCATGGCAGCTCTAAAGGAGATTCAGAGGTTCCAGAAGAGTGTAGACCTCCTCATCCCGAGAGCTCCTTTTGCATGTCGTGTCAAAGAGATACTATATCGTTTAGGGGGCCGAGACAAGAGGATGCAAAGCCTTCCTTGGCTGCAATCCAAGAAGCAGTAGAGGCATTTTTGGTCACCATGTTTGAAGATTCTAACCTGTGTGCAATCCATGCAAAGCGGGTCACAATCATGTGTAAAGATATGAAGCTGGCATGCACCATTTGATGTGATAACCTCTGAATATTTTCCCTTATGATGATGTACATGATTGGATAATGTAAAACTTCACTTAATATTCTCTGTTTAGTGCTTCTCAAGTTGTCCATCAAGGCCTTGACTGCATGTGTATCTGTATGAAAAAAATTTAAATGTATTTGATTTGTATATTTCATTTACAAGGGTGATTTGTGTATTTCCCTTGTTAGTATATATAGTTTGAAGGCTTAAAAAAGTGAAAAAATCCCCAACCTGAACAAGGTGACTTTTGCCCAGACAGGAAGCTTGTCTAGGCAAAAGTCACCCTATTCAGGATGGGGGTCTTTCTGCCTTTTGTAAACCTTCCTCTCAACCATATGTACTAATATTTTTTTGTTTTAATATTATTTAGTTGTAAATTTCTTGGTGATAGCAAAACTTGCAATGTATGATAACTAAGTGATATCAAGCTCAGTGTGAAGGCACCACATCTTTTAATGATCTTAATATTACTTTGTAAGGTAGTATATATCGTTAATTTTAAGTTCTTAATTTATAATAAGGTCTATATAAATGCTTATACATGACAATTGGAGGCTAAAAAATGCAAATAGAGCCCTAACCTGAACAGGGCGACTTTTGCCCAGACAGCAAGCGTGTCTAGGCAAAAGTCGCCCTGTTCAGGTTGGGGCTATTTTTGTATTTGGTGGCCTCTAATTGTCATGTACAAACATTTATATGTATTCATATTCACATAAACATAGGCCTTACTATCAATTAAAGCTAAGTATTGGCTAAATTAAATAAAACTATACTCATGTAAGAACTACACTCATGTAAGAACTCTCTCTTTCCATGTATAAGAACTCTCTCATCATATAAAAGAGTATCTTTTATGATCTTAATATTACTTTATAAGGCACTATATATCTTTAATTTTGAGCACCTTATTTATAAAAAATCTTATATAAATGCTTATACACAACAATTGAAGGCTAAAAAACACAAAAAGAGCCCCAACCTGAACAGGGCGACTTTTGCCCAGACAGCACAAGCATGTATGGGCAAAAGTCGCCCTATTCAGGTTGGGGCTATTTTTATATTTGGTGGCCTCCAATTGTCATGTACAAGAATTTACAAGTAGTCACATTCACATACACATAGGCCTTACTATCAATTAGAGTTGGGTGTTGGCTAAATCAGACAGAACTACACACTTATTGTGGTTAGAGAGGACAGGGGGACATCATGGGAAGTTGGCCCAAATTCATTACTGATACCACAAACTAAACATGCATGCAATCCAGTGTTATCCACAATGTCACTCACTCTCTCTCTCTCTCTCTCTCTCTCTCTCTCTCTCTCTCATATCATGAACACTTACATTATTCAAACTTTATGTAGAAATTATGTATAAAAAAACCCACTTGTATTAATAAATAGGATTTACATTGATTTTCAAACACATTATCTACGATAAATTTTTAAGCTAACTCATAATGTTCTTGAGATTCCTAGCTACAGTCTCGCACCTCTTCTTGCTAAGTGGAAGGGTCCTTGACAATATGGCATTGATGACACAATCTGGGTCCTTCTCATCGCCAATACTCTTTGCGAATGCAATGTGTGCTTGACAATATGGCATTGATGACACAATCTGGGTCCTTCTCATCACCAATACTCTCTGTGAATGCAATGTGTGCAAGAACTTTAGAAGAGTAACCCCCTTGGAAGGTAGCGTACGCTGTAGCCTTGTTGTGAGCACTATCTTATCAGCGTTTCTTGGAATCGTTTGACAAGCATAGGACCTTGCTAAGTACTTTGAGGGCTAACATGTAGATGCTTGCCACCATGGGGTTGAATGCATTGTACACCACAACAAGGTGTTGAGGTGCAATACGACCCATGTAATGGGTCAACGCAACATCTCTTCCAAAACCCTTGTGTGTTCCACCTTTATGTTGAGCCCAAGCATCTACAGAGACTAACTCTCCACCAAAATCAACCCGTAACTTCACATTTTTCTCCAAGGGTGTACTCATGGGTCTACAACCAGTCATCCCATATCTAGACAACATATCTAATGCATACTGATGCTCGACTAGCCATATTCTTGCATGATTTTTACCACTTCAATGCCAAGAAAATACCGTAAATCACCCCAAGTCTTTCATATCAAACTACCCACTCAATGCCTTCTTGGGATGCATAATATTTGTAGCATGATCACCTATTAGAATCAAGTCATCCACATAGATGACAACCAAAACAATCCCATGATCTGTCTTCTTCACATATAGTGAAGAATCTGCCATAGAGACTTGAAAACCAATAGAGATAAGATGGAAGCTTATCTTATCACCCAAGCACGAGGTGCTTGTTTGAGCCCATGTTTTCTTCAACTTGCATACATGAGTGGGATACCTTGGGTGTACATAACCTTCTGGGTGCTCCATAAAGACTTCCTCTCACAAATCACCATTTAGAAATGCATTCTTGACATCCATTTGATGCATTTCCCAACCATTTTCCATAGCCATGGCAATAATTGACCTCACAGTTCCCATCTTTGCTACTACAGGGATGAACATCTCATAATTCAAGCCTTGGGTCTGTGCATAACCTTTAGAAACCAGCCATGCTTTATGACACTCAATATCGAGCCATCTGATTTGCATTTCACCTTATAAACCTGTTTATACTCTTGCCTTGTGGTGGTAAGGCAGCCAAATCCAAATATTATTATAAACCAATTCGTCCATCTCCTCATCCATTGCCTTTTCTCGTGCATGCTTTCCAATAGCTTCTACATAGCATGTAGGTTCCATATGCTTTACCAAAGAGGTCATATATGCATAAATAGTGCATAGCAAAACCACGGTATGTCAACCTGTTAACTAGATACCTAACTCTCTGTGATCTCCGCAAAACTTGTGGATCACTCTGTACACCTCACTCTAGCATGTGGAGGTACATATCTCTCTTGCTTTGTACCTGGTGTGCATAAGACTGGTATGCCAAGTTCCTCATCCAAACTCTCCAAATGAGATGACTCATATCTTGTAATGTAAATACCTTCAACTTTCTTCTTTCCTTTGTCCGCAGCACTACTACTAGTGCTTCCACTATCATGCCTCAAACGCCCTGACCATGGACGTACATTGCTATACCACTTAACTGTTGTGGCCTAGACATCGAAGTAGAACTTGCTTGTGGCAAGTCCACATGCACATCATCATCACTGGAATCACTACCATCCTCATCTTTTGCTTTGTACCAACTAGTAAGCTCATTAAACACCACATCTCATGAAATGGGCACTTACCTAGTATCTGGATTGTAACATTTGTATGCTTTGCAATCCTGTGCATACCCAACAAAGATGCACTTTTCTGCCTTTGGATCAAGCTTCTTCATCTTCTCATCTAGCACATGCACATAAGCAATGCTACCAAACACTTTGAGATGCCCAATGTCTAGCCTATATCCAGTAAGTCGCATCTCTGACGTACTTTCATGTATGGCAGCTGTAGGTGTCTTGTTAAGAAAATACACTATCGTGGTGCATGCTTCTGTCCAATAAAATTTTAGTATGCTCTTCTCATTTAGCATTTCCCTAGCCACATCACTAATGACCTTGTTTTTCCTCTCAGCAACACCATTTTGCTGAGGTTTGTAGTTGCATGAAAGCTTCCTTCTAATGCCATTCTTCCTTAAGAAGTACTCAAATGCATGTAAGGTGTATTCACCACCTCCATCTGTCCTCAAGCATTTAATCCAACAACCATATTGCTTTTCTACAAATGCTTTAAAATCCACGAACTTTGCTTACACTTTGCTCTTCTCTTTGAGAAAATAGATCCAAGTCATCCTGCTATAATCATCAATGAAGTATGGGGGCGTGTACAAAACCCATCCCATTAGTGAATAATCTCAAGTGGCCTACTGATCATGTTGCCTTATCTAGGGAATGGCAACCTTGCTTGCTTTCCAAACTGGCAAGCATCACATACATGCATACTCCCATCATATTTGAATCTGGGCAGCCCACCAACTGTGCCTCTTGCTTGCATATTCTTCAACTTTTGTATGTTCACACACCCAATACATTTGTGCCACATCTCAATATCTTGGACCACATATCCTTTTTCATCCATCGGTTCCATGTGCGCAAACCACTCACCATGGCAAGTCATATGATTTGATGCTCCTGAATCCATATACCATGTATCATCATTATCTCCATGTGTCATCATGGAACCCACTACATGCTTCATTTGCAAACAAGTGATTTGCACTACCATCATGACTTCTAGATGCAAAATTACCACCATGTACGCTAAAAACATAGTCGATTTCAACTCTAGAATACCTACATCCAATTTGAATAACCTGCCTTCCTTCTTGCCCTTGGCAATGACTCTACAGCCATTCTTAAAGTCTTCAATGAAGTGACCATGCTTGTTGAATTGTACTTGTAATCTTTGCTCAACCATTTGACCAATAGAAGCCAAACTCTTTGTAATGGAAGGCACATACAAAACATCTGACATAGACTTCACCTCACCATTATGCATCACCAATGGCACACTCCCAACATGCGTGATAGCATGCTGAGTGTCATCACCTGTCTCCACATATCCTTTTTCATCCATTGGTTTCATGTGCTCAAACCACTCACCATGGCAAGTCATGTGATTTGACGCTCCTGAATCCATATACTATGTATCATCATTATCTCCATGTGTCATCATGGAACCCACTACATGCTTGCAAAACAAGTGATTTGCACTACCATCATGACTGCTGGATGCAAAATTACCACCATGTACTCTACCCCCTCTTAAATCATTCTATTTGCCGATAACAGTCACGAGCCATGTGACCAAACTTTCCACAATTGTGACAATCCACATGCTGCATAGATGATTGTTGGCCAGACACACACACACATATACATATACTTCGGCACCAATGCTATCCACACATCCCACAATTTTTATGGCGATAACTTCCAGGAGTCAAAACCACAGTTTGCATAAGCTAAAAATAACTTGATGCCGCTCACAAAATCTGAGAAATGCATCCAAAATGGCCCTCCATTTTCCAAAACACTTCAATTAGCTCATTCTATGCATACAAGATCACCCAAGTAGCATTTGAGCTCAACTAAGCTCAACTTTGTACAAAAAGTTCACATGCCTTGTTGTTTGTGACGAGTTTTATGAGCCTTCCAATCCTTCAAATCACTGGGAAGTGATCAAATCAAGTGTAGACCATATACATTGACATCCATACATCCTCCATGTTGCACATAAACATCATTAGAGGTCACCAAGTACCAATTACATGCCAAAAATAGCTCTTTATTTTGGCCCGAAACCTGTAAATTGTTAATTAGTGGCACTAATTTGCTTCCAATTCATTCGATATCAGCCTTTGATTTAGACTCCTCATCACCACTATTGATTCTTGGCATTAGAAGGTAGAGCACAAATCATTCATAGGGGCACAACCTTAGGGAGCTCCTCTCACCATCAAGTGTAACCCATGTAGATCCTCTGGTTCCACTATCAATTGTGGCATCATATATATCCAATTTAGATCATCCTCAAGCTCAATAGCTTGTTTATCAGCATCCTTGTGGGCTAGATCCTTCCCTACATCAATTTCTTCTCTACAAGTATAGCAATATTACAATGGGGTTGAATAAGTGGTGGTGTCTAAATGGTTTTCAAAAAGTCCTCCACTACCCATAGGATGTACGCAGAGGGTATTTCCCTACCCTATTCAGAATCAGCCCTTGTGTCCAAGGATTTTGAGTCCTCATCTAGGTCCCTAGTTCTTAATCCAAGTAGGTCTTTTGGGTCGATTGGTTCTGTCTCACCGAAAGCAAAATCGATAATAGTTCAAGACCATTTGGGTTTGTGTTGGCACAAGCTCTGCAAATCTTAGGGGGATGTTTGACATAGTAGGTAGGTCTTTTGAGTCGGTTGGTTCTGTCACCAAAAGAATACTTGAAAATAGTCAAGACGATTTGGATTAATGTCGACAGAAGGTCAATAGAGCTTAGGCAGATGTTTGACATAGTTCTACGGTTGAGAGATTGAGGCCACCTGGACCAAGGGGATAAAAAGAGAGCAAGGAGGATGCATATTGGGATTGGATTTTGCATTAGACATTCGAGCTTAGAAGCAGCTAGGGTAGATTAGTGTCGAGGCAGGGTGTTAGCAAAGGTGAACTGACAAGTTCTAAGAAGTTTTGAGTCAATTGTTTGTAGTTGGATGTCATTGGAGGACACTTTGAAGGTCAAGAATGAGTAACTGTGTTATCCTCACCTCTCAACTTCTCTTTTAGTCTATTAACATGAAAGACTGGATGAACTTTGACATGTGGAGGTAGCTTTAATTCATACACAACCATTCCAATCTGACGTATAACTCAGAATATGGACCACAATATCTAGGAGATAATTTTGAGCACTTTCCTATTGACAAAGTCTAAGAATCTTTAAGAACTTTTAAATAAACCAATGCTCTTGGCTCAAAAGACCGAGGTGAGCGTCCCCTATTAGCATAAAATTGTGCTCTATCTTGAGCACTCCTGATAGAATCCTGAGCTTGGGTAAACATTTCCTGCATATCTCATAAGAAATACCTCGATGCATCAAGCTCAATGTCCTTAAGATCGACATCAACAGGTGCCCTGGGTGATACCCATACAGAAGCATGAATGGACTATAACCAGTAGCCATATGCTTAGAAGTGTTATAGGAGAATTCCATCATTGGAATATATTTTTCCCAACTCCATGGTTTTCCAGAGACATATGCATGAAGCATATCCTCTACAATCTAATTCACACACTCTGTTTGCCCATGAGACGTGGGTGATCAGAGGAAATCATACTCAAAGTAGTTTCGAATTTCTTGAAAACTTCTTGCCAAAAATGAGCCGTGAACTTAGAGTCCTAATCACTCACAATATTAGAAGATAGACCATACAATTTAAATAGTTTCTCGACAATTGGTAAGCCAATTCCGACGCTTTAACTATTGTCTTTGTGGGTAAAAACCTAGCCATCTTTGTCAATCTATCCATGACTACCCAAATGGGATCGTGACCCTTGCTGGTACGTGGAAATCCCGTAATGAAATCCATGGAAATAATTTCCCACTTTCGAGACGAAATATCCAAAGGATGTAACAACCCAATATATTTAAGGTGCTTTGCCTTATTAATCTGACACTGATGACACTTGACCACATAATTTTGAACAAAATCCTTCATTTTTGGCCAATAAAAAGTCCTTCTAACCAAAGCCACGGTATGTTGTATGCCTAGATGTCCTACCGATGGTGCATCATGGCACTCAAATAGGATCCTCAGTTTAATTTTCGGCACATACGGTACGCAAACCTTATCATTTCGGAATAAAAGACCATTCCGAATATAAAATTGGTTGGCTTTTCCTTCCCGTGAAGGTCACGGAAGGAAATGGTTCCATTGTGACAGTGAATGTCAGCTTGATTTTTGTGCAGCCAATCCATTCCAAGGATTCCGTTGAAAAATCCCAAAGGTAAGGCTCTGAACTGGTAGTCAGTTACATTCCCATCTAGATTAGGCTGAATACGATCTATCTCATGGTGAGTGAAAAGAATCTTCCCACTGGCCAATTCAACTTGCATAGGTTTTCCTGATTTCTGTTCTAAGACTAGCTTACGCAAGCATCCTAGGAAAATAAATGAATGAGTACTGCCTAAATCAATCAAAAGCTTAAATGTCACCCTTATACTCAGCTAGAGCATGGATGAAAGAGAATTGACAATTTGGCCCTTGGTTTCCAATCGCGGCATAAATCTGACCTCTTTCCTCTTCCACTACTTCTGCTATCATAACGCTCTGGCTGCTGCTGCGTAGATTGGGGTGGAACTCTTTCTCTTTGGTTACCCTAGTTCTGGGAGGGAGTTCTGAGATTACTCTAACCAGAGGCAAATGGTTAAGCTGGAGTCCTCCTAGGATTGCACTGATTTTGGCGAGATGGACCCTAATTTGACTGATACGAAGAAGCTGGTCTCTACACTCTGGGTCCCTGACTTCCCTGTCCTCTTGACATGGTAGGAGTCGGGCAGTCTTTAAGTTGGTGACTGAAACCCTGACACCCAAAACACCTGTTCTCACTTCTAAGCTCATCCCTCTGAATCCTTGAAAGAGGTGGAGCTCCTGAGAAAGTGTTCTAAGGGAAGGTTCTTCCTTCACTTCTGAATTTCCCAGCATCTTGATTCTGAATAGGGCCTTGCTGCCTTTTTGGGGGTGGAAAGTTTGAAGCACTTCCTGGGGTTTGGAACCTTTTAAAGTTTGAGGGTGCAGGCTTCAACGGGATCTTAACAATAAATGCTTTGGCAAAGTCCTTTGCCATTCTGACAGCTTTTGCCATTGAGACTGGTTTGGCATTTTTCACTTAAGTGTCCAATGGCTCGTTCATCCCTCGAATGAATCTGGCCATCAGCTCATCCAAAAGTGGAGAATATTTGAGGAGAAGGGCAAATGCCTGATGGTATTCTTCAATTGTCCGGCTATCCTGCTTAAGTTCCAAGAACTCATTCATTTTGGTTTCCAGGAAGCCCGGAGGACAGAACCTCTTCTTGAGGTAAGCTTTAAGATCTGACCAGGTCTGGGTATTTCGGTCGAGATGGTTTTTCTCGCAATGGTTCCTCCATGTGACCCTGGCCGTTTCCATAATTTTCAATCTGGTGAGAGCCATCTTGCTCTTCTCGTTTTATAACCGGTTACATCAAAATACTCTTCTCGTTTTATAACCGGTTACATCAAAATACTCTTCCATTTCCTCGATCCATTTTTCCACTACTTCTCCTAATTGTTTCCCTTCACCCTTGAAGGGACCAGGTTGGGATCTGTGCAGGGCTTTACGAACGTCCGGATCTAACTCTTCATCATCTCGGTAAGAGGATCCGACTGCCTCTACCACGGCCCGCGTGCCTCATGATTCTGACAAAATGATATTTTTGTCACCCTAACTTTGTTATCATATTTATGACTTTAATTTTTGAGATTTATTTCTTAAACAAATAAATATTCCATCATAATTCTTGAAAACAAGATTCACTTTGATAATTTTATTAACCAATATTCACAACCATGAAAACAATTTGAAATCTTTTGCAAAACATCATTTATTATTATCAAAAGTTTTTGATATATATATAGAGGCGTCTCGGTTCCAACAGTCACCGCCTCAATCGCGTACGCATAAAAAGGCGATACTTTATCAAAAGTTTTTGATATATACATAGAGGCATCTTGGTTCCAACAGTCAACGCCTCAATCGCGTACGCATAAAAAGGCGATACTGCGATGGAGACATGCTATGATATACACGATTCATTACTGATAATGGTGGCGTAATTCTTCTCCTAGGAATAACGCGACAAAGAAGTCTAAAAATACGCAAGAAATTCTAAAATTCCGAGGTGAGTGATTATAGAGTTGTACATAATGAACAACTCCTAGCCTTATCAAGATCATGGCTAGTGAGATATTCTGCCTGAGTTTGTGTCATTGATTGGTATTGACGCGAATACTTTGCCCTCCAAAGAACCACATATGCTGACGCGCTTTACTGGATCAGGAAAGTATAGATCCTCAAAGTGACGAGGGAGTCTCACTCTGCTTCCTCAGGTTGTAGCGGAGTTGATGAGATTTTCGAAGGCTGTGAGACCTCTCTACCCCCTCCGCACACCGGATTCTTGGTTGCTAGCAACGGAAGTAGCTTCTTCTTGCGCGGGGCAGGGTTTCCCACTCGGGGCCTTGCCCTCGAATGTCCGGACATGAGACTAATCTGGCGGTCATTCTGAAACCGAAACCAGGAAAATTTTCCTTGCTTGGAAAACGGGGACGATTCCACATTTTTAATTTTCTTAACGAATTTTCTAACGGGGTAAAGAGACTAAACTATCCTTCACCTGATTAAAGCAGATAGAAGGAAAACTATCACTGACTTAATTTGAAGAAATCAATGCTTTTTTTCTCACCGAAATCAGGCACAACCGTTGATCTAATCATTTGAGGAAATCGACGCTTTTTTTTTCCTAATCGAAGTCAGGCACATCCATTGATCTACTCATTTGAGAAATTCTTTAGGTTTTTATGATACGCACAGATCCTCTTTAAAACTTTAACATATAAAATAATCCATTGACAAACAGTTATTGGTTACAGATGTCATAACTCAAAAATTCCATCCAGTCCCTTGTTTATCAAAAAATAGTATTACTCTAGACTCTCCGTTTGAGACCAATTGGTCAACAAACGAGATCCAGTAACAGATTATAATAATCATTTCCTCCAATGATACATATCTTCCATGACATACGCATGGGTGTCATAGGCACCGCGAGCCCATGCATCTCCTGGTCAGAACCCTCTAGGATCCTCCTTAGGTGTCCTGGCACTTCACTCAGGGATCGCTTCGTCGGCCCTCGCCCATCGTACCGGAAGCGCACCATTTTTTTTAACCATACCAAGGCTGGTCAAGACCTGGGCAGGCTTTGCCACGTGAGCCGTCCTTTGAACACTCCCGGCTAACTGTTGCAACCGAACTTCCCTTAGAAAAACATATACCAAATGCTCCCTCCACCAGCATTCTGGCATAAGACAGTCCTTTAAGAAAACAGGGTTTCTAAGCAAGTTTTCAGTTTGATTTTCTTTTGAATACAAGGAGTATTTCTTGAATTAGTATCCCCAAAACTTCTTGATCGGAATTCTGAATTTCATACCAGAATTCCTCGAATTCTATAACCTTGATCCACAGATCAATTCGAAGGGTCTCAAACTTAGTTTCAGATTTGGCAGGAGTTTTGAGTGTATTTTTCTAAGCTGGCCACACCTTCTTTCCTCGAAACTGACGAAAGAGTTTGGTCTTGGTCATAGTCTGATTTAAGATTTGAGTCGGATAAGATTTCTCTTGAACTATCTTTCTCGCAAAGGTTTGGTAATTCAGTTACTATTTTACTGAGTTTCTTTCTTTGAATATTCACTTAATTGATTTCTAAATTAGTTACGAATTCTGATGAGGAATAAATTAATAATTTATCTGAATATTTTGATCTCGATAGATTTTCTGAATTTTCTTTTTACAATCCTAGTGAATATAAAACGATAGAAATTTCTCTCTTAGAGTATTTAATTATTCATTTATCAAATACTCATAGAATTTAAGAGAATTCTAATTTTGTTATAAAAATTCTTTATGCATCTATTTATGCATAAAAATCAACTTCAATGGGAATAACACTTTTATATTAAAAAAATCCTTTTATGCATCTATTTATGCATAAAATCAAATTTAATAGGAATAACACTTTTAAAATAAAAAGAATTTCTTTATGCATCTATTTATGCATAAAAATAATTTTTATAAGAATAACGCTTTTATAATAAAAATTTTCATTTTTGCATCTTTCTATGCATAAAAATCAAGTTTAATAAGAATAACACTTTTGTAATAAAAAAAATTTCTTTATGCATCTTTCTATCCATAAAAATCAAATTTAATAAGAATAACACTTTTGTAATAAAAAAATTTCCTTTATGCATCTTTCTATGCATAAAAATCAAATGTAATAAGAAAAACACATTTGTAATAAAAAAGTTCCTTTATGTATCTTTCTATGCATAAAAATCAAATTTAATAAGAATAACACTTTTGTAATAAAAAAATTCCTTTATGCATCTTTCTATGCATAAAAGTTAAATTTAATAAGAATAACACTTTTGTAATAAAAAAATTCCTTTATGCATCTTTCTATGCATAAAAATCAAATTTAATAAGAATAACACTTTTGTAATTAAAAAAATCCTTTATGCATCTTTCTATGCATAAAAATCAAATTTAATAAGAATAACACTTTTGTAATAAAAAAATTCCTTTATGCATCTTTCTATGCATAAAAATTAAATTTAATAAGAATAACACTTTTGCAATAAAAAAAATTCCTTTATGCATCTTTCTATGCATAAAAATCAAATTTAATAAGAATAACACTTTTGCAATAAAAAAATTCCTTTATGCATCTTTCTATGCATAAAATCAAATTTAATAAGAATATCAGTGATATCCATGCATATTCATAGGTGAATATGTACATGGAGTAATTAGAATATTCTCTTTTAGATGCAAAAATGGTGGGAATTACTCTTTTGGAATAACATAAAAACAAACTTTCTTTTTCACAAAATTCTGGAAAATTTTGCCATAACCTCCTTTGTATGGCTGACCATTTTGTATTTTTATATTTCTTCACTTAACTTAATTAACCCCATTTAGAATTATAAAACTCTAATCTACACAATTTTCTAAATTCAAGAGAATAAACAATAACAAGAGTTTAATTAATCACTTAGTTAATCTTTCTAGGATTAAGAAAGGTTGGAAGTAAAGAAGAGAATGCGGTGGCCTTTTCATCAAAGGCATAGCATTTGAATTTAATTCAATCATTTACAAAACATAAAAATCAAGAAAACCATAGATTTTTCATTAAAATTCATAGATTAAGAAAATTAACTTACCTGGAGCTTGTAAGCTCTCCTTTGGATTGAGGGATTGAGGGTTCTACTCTTGTTTGAAGCAATAGTGGCCACCAATTCACTTTGGAGAGGATTAGGCCAAAAACAATTGAATTATTATGTAGACGGCTCAGCACCACAAGAGTAGAGTAACAATGCATAAACACCATTAGGATTTTACAAAAGGGGGAGGCTTCTATTTATAGGAAAAAGTGAGCCTCTAACCAAGCAAATTGATTCCAGAATTTTCCAGATCAATTTGGTCAAATTTTGACCATTTTTGGGTCAGTTCAGCTTACTTTTTGGATATAGATTTGAAACAGGAGAGAGGAGAGATGAAAATATCTCATTTTATTGATTTAAAATTGGGGGTAATGATGAGAAAAAGGTGCCTACTTCATGAGGGGAGATCCCCACATTGAGGTAATAAAATTCAGTTTTTTTAATTCTTTTCTTTGGTCCTTAGTTCACTCTTCATCTTATGTGAGTATTTACTCATTTTTGGGAGGTTTTTCTTTTATTTTTCAATTTATCTCCTCCGTACATTTGGATGAATCTCATTGGCCTATCAAACCTTTGTTTGGACCTTAATCTAAAATTTTCTGAAAACAGGAGCCCTTAGGCTAAGGTATTTTGTGCACATAATAATTTTTTTCTAATGCACCTTAGGAATTCTTTTTTAAACTTCTGTTTTGGGAAAATTTATTTTAATAAGAAGGGATATTTTTCCATCCAAAGATATCTAAAAACTGAATTACCTCTCTCTAAAACATTTTCTCTCTCTAGGCCAAAACAGGTAGAAACAAGATCTTTTATTATTCTGAAAAGGGGATTGATTACAGGGAAAGAAACTGGACATCTTGAGGGGCTGGGGAGGAATCTTACACCATACCACATTTAGAAATGTTCAATCATTTCTGCTATGACGCATTTGGCCACGTGGATGATCAAATTAAGGTGAGTGCCTTCGACCTCACCCTAGATGGCAAAGCCAGGCACTGGTTTAGATCACTAAAAGTAGAGGATAAGTCCACCTTTGAAACCTTGAAAGAGGCCTTCAAAGTTGGATACTCGTGCCAAGAAACCCGATGGAGTCGAGCTGAACAACTGAACAATGTGAAATAGAAGGATGGGGAATCCATTCGGGACTACATATCAGTCGGGTGAGATATCTCCATTCCCATTGTAGCGACAGAGACAAGTTCTCAGATGAAAAGATGATCGGTAGGTTCCTTAAAGGCCTTTAGGTTGCACCCTTGCACACCTCCTTATATGCTCTAGCCCACACCTCTTTTGAGCAATGCTGTAGGAGGAGTGCTATGGACTTTGAGGATAATTTCAAGGGAACTCGTTCCCAAGAATTTCATGAGGGCACGTCCGAGGCATCCTTTAAAACTACTAGCACAAGATCTGAAGGGAAAGGCAAAGAATCCTCCTCGGGACAACAGGTTGAACAGTTGGTCGTGGCCTTGATGTAGCAAATGACCCAACATTGGAGAACTGACCAAAGTCAAGATCGAGTTGGCCAAACCCATCTTTACCCGAAGAGGGAGTTAGTGTGGTGCCCGATTTGTTGAGCTAACCATACTAGCACGGAGTTTCCACATCTAAGACCCCTTCCCGCTCTTTAATATGCTTATTGTCAAAGATGGGGCAACCACAAAACCACAATTGTTACCAACAAAGAGCTACTCAAGCCCAAGCCCTACCCTAAGCCTTGCCAGTAAATCCTAGGTAACTGTTGGCCTTGCCAGCACTAGCACTGCATAACGCTCCTCAACCAGGCCACAAAGTGGCCCAGAATAAAATCTTGTAACTAAGGTTGCAATCATAAATAATTATACTCACATGTGCACAAAATAAGTTGAGATGAGATAAATCCAATGAATAAAATAAAATACCCAAAAATGAGTAAATGCTCACATAAGATGAAGAGTTGACTGAGTACAAGGTTTATTAGTTAAAAACTATGAGATATTACTAAAAAAATGAGATATTTTGGTACAACATGGTAAGGAGAGGGGGAGACTTTAAGGAGGTGCCTATTTCACACATGTGAATGAGTTTTTAATTCAAAAATTCTAGAGAGAGGTGATTCAATATTGAGATATTTTTGGATAAACAAATTCTCCTAGTATCAAAAATATGTTTCCCTGAAACAGAAGTTCAAAATAAATTCTCCAAGGTGCATTAGGAATCAATTAAAAATTATTTAAAAGAGCTTAGCCTAAGGGTCAAGATTTTTTAAAAATTATGGATTATGGTCCAATTAAGGTTCCTATGGGACAATAAGATTAATCCAAGTGTTGCGATGAGATAAATCCAATGAATAAAATAAAATACCCAAAAATGAGAAATGCTCACATAAGATGAAGAGTTGAGTGAGTACAAGGTTTATTAGTTGAAAACTATGAGATATTACTAAAAAAATGAGATATTTTGGTATAATGATACATTTTTGACACCTTGGTAAGGAGAGGGGGAGACTTTAAGGAGGTTCCTATTTCACACATGTGAATGAGTTTTCAATTCAAAAATATTAAGATATTTTTATCTCTCCTCTCTCTTGAATCAAACTAGATCAAAATGGAAGATAAACTGGTCCAAATTTTATCCAAATTCAGCCAAACTGAAGCTGAAAAATTCTAGAACTTAGTTGGAATTAGTTAGTGGCCTCCCTCACCAATAAATAGACCCTCATTCTTTTGTATTCTCGTCTGTGAACTAGACCATGCCAGTATTACATTAAAATAAGCATATTTTCTATTATCCCCTAAAAATCCTCTATAATTTAGAGAGATTGGAGTTTTTCTCTCTCTTCAACCTTCCTTGGAGCTTTCCTCTCAACATACTAACCAATTGATTGGTTGGGGGCTTCTTCCAAGAATAGAGAAGCAAGCAAATCAAGAGGTAAGATGCCATTTTATGGTTTTTTCTCTAATATCCTAAATGTTTTCACTTCTCAACTCCTCTCAAGCTTGAGAAGTTTCAAATGAATTTCTCAATGCAAATTAGGCTTTCTAAATAATTTTAATGAATAATCACAAAATTTTTAGATTTATGCTTAATTATGATATTTTTTAAGTATATATCTCTCTCCCCCAAAGAATGGTCAATCAAACTCTATGCTAGTTAAGCTAGAGGATAAAGAAATGGCTTTTTAATGCTTTTATGTTACATAAATTATGATGAACTTATGATTTAGATCCACAAATTAAATTAAGATCTATTGATAGTTAATCTATCATAATTGTATTACTAAGTTTTATTCTTTTTAAAATTATTAAAAATTATCAGTAATAGCAGTGGAGCTATGAAAAAAAATTTCTTTTATGCATCATTTTATGCATAAAGTCAATATTGATGAAAGTAACACTTTTATAATTAAAAAAATTCTTTTATGCATCATTTTATGCATAAAAATCAATATTGGTGAAAGTAACACTTTTATATTAAAAAAATCTTTTATGCATCATTTTATGCATAAAATCAATATTGATGAAAGTAACACTTTTATAATTAAAAAAATTCTTTTATGCATAAAAATCAATATTGGTAAAAGTAACACTTTTATAATTAAAAAAAATTCTTTTATATACATCATTTTATGCAAAAAATCAACATTGGTGAAATTAACACTTTTATAATAAAAAAATTCTTTATGCATCATTTTTTGCATAAAAATCAATCTTGATGAAAGTAACACTTTTATAATAAAAAAATTCTTTTATGCATCATTTTATGCATAAAAATCAATATTGGTGAAAGTAACACTTTTATAATTAAAAAAAAAACTCTTTTATGCATCATTTTATGCATAAAAATCAATATTGATGAAAGTAACTTTTTTATAATAAAAAAAATCTTTTATGCATCATTTCATGCATAAAAATCAATATTGGTGAAAGTAACACTTTTATAGTAAAAAAAATTATTTCCAATATGCATCTTTCTATGCATAGAATTTAAATCTAATGAAAATCACTCTTTTATAATTAAAAAAATAACCAATGGGTATTCTGGTCGAGACGGTTAGTCTCACAGTGATTCCTCCAAGCGACCCTGGCCATTTCCGCAATCTTTAACCTGGTGAGAGCCATCTTGCTTCTCTCATTGTAGCCAATTACATCAAAGTATTCTTCCATAGCCTCAATCCACTTCTCCACTACTTCACCTAACTGCTCCCCTTCCCCCTTGAAGGGACCAGGCTGGTATGTGTGCGCATGGCTTTTCAAACATCCGGATCTAACTCTTTGTCATCGGTTAGAGGATCTAGTTGCCTTGCACGGGCGGCGCGCCTTATGATTCTGACAAAACGAGATTTTTGTCAACTTAACTTTGACAACAGATTTATGATTATTTAATTTTTGCGATTTATTCTTTAAATAGATAATTATTTCATCATACTTCATGAAATAAGATTTACTCTGATAATTTTATTAACCATATTCACAATCATGAAAATATTTTTTTTTAACAAAACATCGTTTATTATCAAAAGTTTTCGATATATACATAGAGCATCACGGCTCCCAAAATCACTGCCTCAATCGCGTACGCATAAAGAAGAGAAACTGCGAAGGAGACATACCATGGTACACACGATTCATTACAGAAAGAGGTGTTGTAATTCTACTTCTAGGGATAAATTGGCTAAGAAGCCTAAAAACTCGGCATGAAATTCTTAAGTTCCTGGGTGAATGATCAAAGAGTTGTACATGTTGAACAAGCCCTAGCCTTATCAGAATCATGGCTAAGAAAATATTTTACCTGAGCCTCTGATGACTGGTACTGACATTAATACATCGTCCTCCAAAGAACCACATATACCACCGTCGCTCAATAGGATCAGGAAAGTAAAGATTCTTAAAATGACGTGCGAGTCTCACTCTACTTACTTGGGTCGTAGCAAAGTTGATGAGGTGCTCGAATGCAAAGGCTATCATATCCTGACTCTGGGAGAGTTCAGGAATGCCAGATAGATTTGGGGTATCCATCTATAAATTTCCAATTCAATTTATGAGTTTTCAATTTTTGAAGTTCATTCAACATAATACTAACAAGTGAAAACATTATTTCCGAGATTTACTTTAAAATTTTAAGTAATTTCTGTTGCTGTTATGTAAATTTACAACAGCGCTCTGATACCAACTGTGGGATCCCAACTGCCCCCTCTGCTCACCGGATTCCCGGATGGTAGCGGAACTAGCTTCCTCTTGCGGGGGGGGGGGGGGGGGGGGTTTCTCACTTGGGGCCTCACCCTCGAATGTCCGAGCACGAGACTAAGCCGGTGGTCATTCCGAAAACCAAAACTGGGAAAATTTCCCATGCCCGAAAAATCGAGACGATTCCACCATTTATTTTCTTAACAAATTTTTCTAACGAGGTCAAGATACTGAATTCTGTAACCTTGATCCTCATATGACACATTGTCTGAACTTAAAGAGAAACCTAGCCAAACATGATTGACTCTTTCTTCTTGAAGGTTTACAAAATGAAATATTGCATGATATGTTGTATGCACGAAGGCATAGAACCTTCAATGAGTGATGCCATTGATTACAATGATAACTTTATGGGACCACCCGAAGAAATTCATGGCACTAAAGAATCATTCAAAACGGGATAAGGAAGTGATAGATCAGGCGGAAGCAAAAATGATGAAAGAAAATATGACCCTCATCTGGTTGGAAAACTGCTAAAGCAGTTAAAAGACGAATTTAAGATCATTCCAAAAGATGGCGAGCAATCCCCATCTCTATCCTAAGAGGGACATGGTTTGGTGTGCATATTGCAAATCCAATCATACGATGTCCTCACTTAAAACCAAGGCCGAATCTATGATGTGGCTACTGTGCTTATATGGTTAGTCATGATACTAGCCGATGCTAAAGATTTAATCCCACACTCAAAGCCAACCTGACAATGAGAACTCTTGCATTGCCAGCTCCTCATACAGGCCACTTGCTTTACCAGCACCACTAGTTGGTAACCTTAACACAAATGTCACAGGGAGTAATATTAGACTTATTGAAATGCCTCCACATGTATTGCCTCCTCAACCAACTCCACCAAGAGTAACTCCTATTCACCAAGTGGAAGTGGGAGCTGAAATAACCTCTGAGACTTTAGTACCTAAAGTTCCCTATGAACTACATGGGAAAAATGTTGAGACTCCTGAGTATTTTGTAACCCCCTCAGGCTTCAATATGGTAGTATCTGATGAATATTCATCTTTGATGAATATAGCAGCATCAGCATGAGGAAGAGACATAAATACGGTGACTAGACAAGCCCCGCTCTCTTGTTATGCATGTGGTGGTCCTCACATAAAAGTTGAGTGTTTGAATAAAGTCTACAAGGATAGCCTAGCTATAAGATACTTAGCTCTGTTGATATATTCTTGAATCATCTCTTCTTGTTTTTGTTTAATAGTATCGAGCTGGTTCACTGAGCTCCACTTGGCACCAGTCTTGGTATAAGCAATCAAAAAAGATTGCTTCAAATCTTCATAAGTTTCATTTCTCTCTAGTTCTAAAGTTCTAAACCATTTGGTAGCCTCATGCTCTAGGGTGAATCCAAATGCTCCGATCCTTGTGGGATCGTCATTAACATCCATAGGTTCACAAATTTTCTCAAAGGCTTCTAAATGCCATGGCCATCTCCAGTCCCACTGAATTTGTGCATAGCCTTGGATACAATCCAGACTCTAGATTTTTGTATATCACGTTCCCTTTGTCGAGGTCCATGTGGCAAAGATGCCATAAGACCTAGAGGTTCTTTGGCCATAACTGCTCTTGCAATAGCTTCTGCCATCCTTATGGCATCCTCAGTCGTACCATTCTTGATGGTGGTGCATGATTAATTGGAGGTTCTATTGGAACTAGTCTATCTAGTGGTGGAGGAACATGACTAGTCCTCACTGCTACACCTCTCCCAACTAGCATTGTGTGCACTTGTGGTTGAGTTTAGGTGGGAACAGGATGACATAATCTTGCGTTTGAGTCTAGACCTATTGTTGCATTTATTGGTCCAATCGAGGCATTAGCCGTAGTTGTAAGCATAAGCATACCTCTTGCTTATGAATGAGCAAACGAGTGTTCTCCCAAAGAAACAAGTGGAACCACAATATTGATAAAGTCATAAGGCATAGGGCCTATAGGTTCCACCCCTAAAGTTTCTACTAAAGAATCAGGAACTGTAAAGTCATAGGGTAACTGAGGAGTAGTGGGCGGGATACTCTCATCATGGGTGCTATGGAAAGTAAATTTTGGGAATCCACTTGAAGCTCCAATTTCCCAGGCTCCTTCTTGAGAGTACTTCATCCTCCCCTATCTTTGCATTTGCCTCATTGTTGGGAGTTGATGTGTGTGGGTCATGTGATGAGGAATAAGAGAAGGTTCTTTCTCCCCTTGCCTAAGCTCTTCCATGATTACTTTCACCTATGGCTTGTTACAAGGAATTTACTTATTACCCACACATCCTTATAGAAGTTGAATCCCCAGTTAGGTCTGTTAATTCTAAATGCATTAGGGTTATCAGGACATGGACTAGAACTTGGTCCTTCAATAGGGATGATATTGAAAACTCTATTTTCAGAATCTATGTATACGTACTTTGCTAGAGATGAAACAAAGAATCTTTTCAGATTTGAACCTCCTAAAGATATCTTCTCCCAATCTCCATGAGATGGTTCACTTAGCGTTTGTCTGGTAGGCCCTTCGCCTAAGGATTCTCTAAGGAAAGGATTAGTATGGCTGCTTGACATGGCTCTTTCCTTTTCTCCTTTAAGTGGGATTTCTTGAAACCAAGAGTCTCCACTCTCAATTGATACGTGAAGCGAGATTCTTCTTACTCGTCCATGCATAACTCTATTTTCTTGTTCGAGTAGAGTTCACGAAAATTGAATACACAGTCATAGATAGTGTCATGGAATACCCTCATGCCGAATTTGATTCAGTTCTGACATGGTAAGATTACTGCTTATTTTTAGCAATTCATGCTAAAATTAGCAGGAATTGAATATAAACTAGATTTGAAGCATCCACATCGGGCCTTGTACTCTAAATATTCATTCTATCAAGTTTGGCTCAGCTTAGATTAGTTTTTAACCAATTGGAGCCCATTTTTTGCTTCTTTAAGAGAGGAAAGCTCAAAATTTGTCTAACTTTGGGAATGGAAAAGCAAATTTGACAAGGCTATATCTTTTTTCTCAAAGATCTATTTCAAACACAATCTAATATCGTGATAGTTTGTCCATTGGAGTTTGAGCTTGTCAAATCACCATCTTAAGAAGAGCCTTAGAAAGCCTATCTGGACCTGTTAAAAATAGCCGTCTTGAGAGGTAAATCTCCTAAAACTAGTTGTTGGGCACTCCTCAAGAATCTGTTTTGGGAACCAAGCATATGGCTCAAGTCCTAACCTTAAGGGAGCATCCACAACAGGTCTAAGTCTATTCTAACTACTTTAAAAAACTTGCTATTTTTAGTCCAATACAGTTTAAAATAAGCAAAAGTTGGAAAACTGGGAAACAGAAAGGAACCTACGTGATTGTTTCATTGAAAACTTTAAGCCTAAAGCTTTAACTAATGAACAACACGATAGCAGATCCATTGCTTGCATGCATTAGTGAATTGCACGAGAGTATTCAATTTAGAATATTGCAATCTATTTTAGGATCAAATGCAATAGAACTAAGAGGCACTACTTTAATCATAGATTGCTATCAACAAACCACTTGGGATCAAGGTTGGGAAGAAAACCTTGTGTACGTTTAATTGTGCTACATATTTGGGGTTTGCTGAATGCGTTGAATTTGTTACCTCCACTTTTGGATATTCTTGGGGTATACTTGATATTATTTTGGGTAATTGAGAACAACGCCTTTTTAGGAATTTAGTCCCTTCCTAAATTTAATCAACAGGTTACCATTCTCGTTTGACGAAACCGATAGAAACCGAATAGAGAGAGGGATGGAAGATGAAATAAGAGAAGGGTAATATTCAAATTTCCTCTTACCAAAAGCTAGAGTTCCCGGTTATCAGCCCTTCTAAGTTCTAGACTCAACTGGGCATCTATCCTTTGAACTTGAGAAGCGGTAGAGTCTTAAACAACTCTCGGTTTGGAGGATTTGACAGGGCTTATCACGTGCCCACTGTAGGTAGTAGAACTGAGACCATTAGATCTAAGGAAATTGGATTGAGAACAAGATTTCCTGAGGAATCAAGTAGAAATGAGACAAGATTTGATATGTGGTATTTCCAACTACTAATCTTCTGTCTTAACACCTTAGGTCTTGTTTTTCAAAGTTCACTTGTGCTATTTTTAGCTATGCGTAAACGAGGGAAAGAGAAATATTGCCAATTTTAGGCAATTTTCAAATTTAGCAGTTTAAGGCCATACTTGACATAGGCCTAGTACTAGGTCTTTATAACATCAAGAAAAAGCCATAAATCAAAAAGAGTCACTCAGCTAAGAGAAAATGCCAGGTGTGGACAACTTTTCCAGACAAGGTCAACTTGTACAGCTCATAACTTTTGACTCGTAAGTCCGATTGGGACGTTCAAGTAGTCAAAAGTTATCTAATCAAGACAAGCTTTTCATTAATGAAAACATTTTATAATTCTGGTTTGTGCATCAAAATTTATTGATTACAATTTAGAGAACTACAAGTTTTTAACAATCTCCTACTCATCCTAATTCGTACCCCTTCCTATACCGAGTCAAAATCGAACATCCCAACCAAATTGGAATGCTAAAATGTAACATAATAGGCTACTCAAGCATACAACCAGTATATTTTAGGACTTACTTGAGGATGTAGCCATAGATTAGGTGGTCATATAATGGAGTCTGCAAGTCCACAACAGTCAAGGTCTTTAATCTCGTATAAGCTCTAGTTGATCCACTCCCTCATTGATCCATAGACATGATTGCTATGTATTGTAGATAAACCAAATAAGTGAAATTAGTCTCAAGAAGATATATCCAACATTTATAATCATGTATGTGCTTGGGACTTTATGTGAGGACTCACAATAGGGACCTCAAAAGGTATGTTGTAACATATAATGCATGTGAGTTGTGAGGAGTTTAGAGCTTGAAAGTCTTACCAATTACCCATCAAACACTCACCTCCTTCGTGTTGAAATTGGGAATGCTAGCAAGCAACTATACCAGTTGGTCTTTGTATCGTAATCACCGAAGAAGTCTGTTAACCCATGGCGGACATTGCGACATACTATATTTTACGTCATTAATTTAAATATTCTGAGTCATGGGCCAGGCTTGTCGGCACCATATGTTAAGGATGAAGGGATTGGGTGATCGCCGATGAGAGGCGCACCTTGGATATCAGTAGGATAAGGGCTAGGGTCGGCCGGCCATGTATGGGCGCCCAAGTGTGAACGGCCAAGTCACCTATATGAGTCAAATGTAACCCTAAAATCCTCATTCTCATGTGTTGTGAATACAAGAGTGCTCTTGCCTTATCTCCTTGGTTTCCTTCTCCTGCGTGTGAGAGAGAGAGAGAGAGAGAGAGAGAGAGAGAGAGAGCGATCGAGCGCACTGTGTAGCGGCACGGCGGCGGCGGCGAGGCGGTAGAGCGGCGAGACGGCGGCTCCTCCTTCACGGCTGCGACGCGGGAATCCTTCAAGGCGGCAGTTAAGCGGTGAGTGACACACCTTCTGCATTCTGTTTTGAGCTTGCCTTCCTGGTTGTATGCTTGCAGCCATTCGTGGCTCGCATACGGTGTCCGGCAAGTCCCCAGCTACGACCTGTGCGGCAAAAGCGCACATTTTTGGCGCCGCTGCCGGGGAGTTGCCCTGCACCAAGCTCCAGTTTGCAGCTCGGCTTCTGCTGCTGCGTGAAGTTTAATTTACACTACTGTAGGAAAGGCGTCTGTGTTGCTGTTGTGGTGTTTCTGTGGTTTTCAATCTCTGTTTCTGCAAGTTGTCTTCTGCATTTTTGTTTCTTTTTGTTATTTTTCCGCTCCGCGTGTGGGCGTGCATTCTGTTATCTGGTTTCCGCGTGTGAGAGGGATTTCTGAATCCCCAGATCTGTGCTGTGTGTGCGAACTGCACCGCGGCCAAGGCTGAACCCTAAGGAAACCCTAGAAAACTTATCTCACAAAAAAAAACAGAAAATAAAAAATAAAAAAAATTATAAAAAATAAAAAACAAAAAATTAAATTTTATTTTCAAAGAAAGAACCAAACATGTGGAGAGGAAAGATTTTCTAATTGGAGAAAAAAATTTTGAAAAGAAAGAACCCCAATTGACCCACGACCCACGACCCCGGCCTCGGGCTCGGTCTCGATCTTTTGATATATATATATAGGAGAGTGAGCCTCCATAGCTTTCTCTCAAGTGAGAGCTTATGGGAAGTTGTGCCCTATATGTAGCCCACTCCCCAAGGAGTAAAGTGAGCATGTGGGATAAAGCCCTCACCCTTTCCTCCACAAGCAAATAGGCTTTTGCCCTTTTCCCCCAAAGGAAACGGACTATTTTGAGGATTACAGGAGCTCTAGATAGGCGAACACGGTGCTGTAAAGCACACTAGGACCCTTTAAACGATACGCTCGTTTCGAGCTATCACACGCCCTAGTCCAAGTTCGACCGTAAGTAAGGGGGTCAAAAACGAGTTAAAAACAATCTAAAAACAAGTAAAAACGAGGTGCAAAATACCCAAGAAACCACTTGTGTGGGCTTCAAGGGTAGTTACCAACGCACGTAGGGTACCCACGTCACATGCATCTACGTTCTGGTCGGGTGCTAGAGCCTGAACCACTAGAAAGCGTTTCAGTCTACGCAGGCTCACACCATCCCTCCACGTTGGCATCTTGGCCTTCGGCTGGAACCCAAGGGAGTGCAACCCAAGATCCACGAATAGTGGATAGTGACTCATCCTTCGACTCAGAAGCCATGGAAGGGCACCCTACCAAGAACCCTGAGGAGACAAGCCAAAACATGCCAGTGTGGGCCCCACAGCCCGGATCTAGCATGTTTAGTCGTTTAATAGAGACCTTTAGTAGAGCTACACGCTCTGAGCATGCGACAAGCGAAGTAAATGAGGAAGGAGGGGTAGTAGATTCGCCATTCACATCTTATGTGGACCCTACCCTCCCAAAGAGTGTCCATGTGGATATTCTACCCACTTCGTTTAATGAGGGCCCTACTGAGCTACCACATTCCGATGCTCTTCCTAAAGTAGAGGTCCCTAGAAGCCAATCCATAAGAAGTGACATTGCGTCCACTTCAAGAGAACCGTTTGGCACACCAAGTCTAGATGGGATATTTCTCAATGAAAATTGGGAATATGATCTACACACAGAGACTCTAACGGACCTATACACGGGTTACACATACCATGTAGGTTGGTTAGAAGTCCTACGATCTACATCTAGCGCCACTAATCTAGAGGAGCAACAACACATGATATGTGAGGTGATTCATAGAATTATCCAAATTGAGAGGCAAAATAGGGGAGTGGACCTAGTTTCCACTGGCCCTATGAGGTTTTTGGATACGGGCAAGGCCAAACAACCAACCCTATCACAATTGGAGACTCGGTGAGTCCCATAGACCCTTCATATGTTGTTTCGCCTGGAGTCTCAATGCAGGTTGAGCCCACGAGTAGTAACTTTAGTTTTCCAACCTTGGCTCAACTTTCCATTAAGGAATCCGCAATGCCTACCCCAATGATGAGCATAGCTGAAAGTGCACCTGTTACCGCTGTAGTTAGTACGACACCGCTACCTAGTGGAACAGTACCTACAACGGTGCGTGCCAGTGCCTATCGACCCTATGTACCTATCGCTACTCATGCTCAGGTAGCTCCTACGCCTCTTAGTATGCCAATGGCGTATGCTCCACGACCGCCTTATCATAACCATTATCCAAGGGGAGCTAGGCCTAGTCACATATCATATCCTACGTCATTTGCCAACTTACTCAGACCAACGCCAACTCCTATCAGCCAGGCTATCCCAGAAGTGCCTCCACCAACTATGCCTGCTCACTTAGGTGATCTTGCAGCATTTGCTCAGACGATCGGACGATCCATTGCAGAAAACATGCGGGGTATGCCTGAGAGAGAACCTAGAAGCAAGGCAGTACAAGTGGCTAAGCTCACCCAAAACTTCAGTGGTAACGAGGATGTTAGGAAGCACATTGAAGTCTTTGAACACGTGTGTGATTCCTTGGAAGAGCACAATGAGCTGCACAAGTGTAAAGCCTTAGGCTTAACCTTGAGTGGGAAGGCCGGAGATTGGTATCGAACCTTAAGGGTTGAAGAGCGCACTCACTACCCCACTCTCAAGAGATTGTTCTTGAAAGAATACATACGCGAGGGTGTGCTTTGGGGGGTAGCATCTCAACTCCAAAAAGCTGAACGCGAGGAAGGGGAGTCAGTGAGAGACTTTATAAGTCGATTGAAGCATCTAAATTCTCGCTGCACTCCCGATGAACGCTTCAATAACAACCAACTCCTCGATAGATTCATCCGAGGATTGCGCCACGAGGACATTTACAATGGCCTAGTCATTAGAGGTCTTACAACGTGGGAAGCAGTCACTGCCAATGCAATCCAGTTAGAAGACAACTTGATGATTGCAGGTAAAAAGGTGTCTTCAGAAACAAAATCCGTTAGTTCGCAAGTATCTGGGCACGAGCCAATGACGGTAAAACCAATTGCCAAGGAGCCCAAGATATCTGAAATGTCTGTGACCGACCTTACTAAGGCTCTCCAAGAATACTTTAGGGGTAATCGAGCTCCTCAGAATAGCCATATGTACCCAAGAAGAGAGCAACAATGGTGTTCGGTGTGCTTAGGACCACATAGCACGAGTGAATGTCCCACATTTAGAGTCAAATTCAATGGGAATTGCAATGCATGTGGTAAGTATGGCCATCAATCTAAAGATTGCCTAACACTTAAGCGAATGTTGGCAAACCAGGCACCACTAGCTTGGTCAAACACACCTCAAGTACCCGCGCTAATGCCTGCACAACCTATCGAGCAACCGTCACAGCACATAGTTCCAAGGAATCCGAATGTAGTCCAGTCTGTGCCGTTACCACCGCCAGTGCTAGGACCACAACCTCCACATCCAAGGATTACCCCAATAAACCAGATGGGTTGTGAGTCACATAGTGCATGTGGGGATTATGAAGAGGAGATAGACCCTACTGCTCCATACGGGATTGATACGTTGGAAATGATTCCCCAGTACTACATGGAGGATCATTTCGGGCAAGTTAAGCCTGTATATCAAGCGGCTGCTCTCGCCACAAGAGGGCAAAACCTTAATACCTTGGCGAGGAGACCACCTCTTCAATGCTATGAGTGTGGTGGACCGCATCGTGTAGCAGAGTGCCCTAATAGGTTACAAAAGATCGCTACTCAGATGCAACCAAATCAAGGGAGCACATCGGGAATGCCGGTACTTACATGTAATCGTTGTGGCATAGATCATTTGATCGCTCAATGTCCACATAATCCTAATGCACCCAAGATTACGCCATTGAATTTGGTTGAGGTCACCAACCAAGCACGAGGAACCACGCCCATTGTACCCGTGAATGTAGTTACACGGTCAATGCTTCAAAATCAAAACTACATTCTTGAAGAGAGGGATACTGCATCAATCGCTCAGGCAAAGAAAAAGAAAACACGGCGAAAGAGATCGCTTAATGCCACGAGCTCCAAGCCCAGTTCAAAGACTAACATAGGGACGGGAGACGACCCCGTGTATATGAATGATCCTGAAGATGATTCCGATTCAATAGAAACCATGGGGACCAAAGCCACTACCTTAAGGGAGGAACCCACTCGGGAGCTCAATGACAGAGAATCAAGCGAGTACAAAAATAAGGGGAAACAGAAGGAAACTTCCTCGACCCCACAACCAAGTCAGTTAATGCCCTCTCGACCACCCAAATTGACTGAGACTCCCCAAGACAAGCCACGTGGGCCAAAAACCCTCAAGAAAAAGATTGGAACTTACCCAAACCCAGTTGAGGAGATTGAACAAGTGCAACACTTAAGGGGTTTGGTGGAAGAAACACAAAGAGAACTGGAGCCAAACCCGAGAAAAATCAAAATTCCAGACACAGTGTTTCCTACGCAAGTTCAACCTCACAGGAACCATAAACCGTTAGCGATATCTAGTATCATTCGGGAAGAAAGTGAGGATAGGACATCAGGAAGTGGGCAAACACCCTTTTTGCTTGAACGAATGTTTAGTGAAGGAATGCCTGACCCCATCGAGGAGGAAGTGATTCCATCTTCACCAGTCCCTAGTCAAGGGGCGATGTCTCGAAAAGTACCGCTGAATGTGTCCAAGCTAATGGATTTCATGTCCTCCGAGATCAGAACCACGATCATATCCAAATTATACGGAGATCCTGAGCTATTCTTAGCTCTTCGGGCATTTCTCAATGGAGAACTAAAGGCGGGGTTACCACAATTTGCAAATATGGATAGACCCGACACGCTTCAAGATGAAGGGGAACATTGGGATCTACAACCCAACTTTGATGAAGATTCGGTCGTGGAAATACCTGTGAACAAGTTGGGACAGTACTTTGAAGGTGACGAATCTAATGCCACCCTCCCCATTACTACCAAGGGATTAACTCTAAAGGGAATCCTTGATGGTGGTGCTGGAGTGAGCATTGTGACTAAAAACTGTTGGGAATCTATGGGAAGGCCTCACCTCGAAGTCACAAACATAGTGGTTAAGATGGCAAACGGAACCATAGCTAAACCTATTGGAATGTTAAGGGACCTTAAGATCAAGGTCCTGGGATACAAGGTAAAACATACCTTCATTGTAATGGATTTCTCCAAGCATCCTATGTCATATCAAATGATCTTAGGACGTCCTTTCATGAGGGAAGCACAAATGGTGCATGACTGGTCGAAAAACCATGTCTACCTACAATTCCAGGACTCTGTCATTCGAGTTGATCTTGAGAATGGTCGTGCACATCCTTTAGGAAGCAAGGTTATCATTGATAATCGATCAGATACCACTATTCACTCCGCCCCATTAAGGTATTGCTATACATGCAAAAAAGAGACTGATGATGGGAAAGATTCTCCTTACATGGATGTCCTACCGGGTATGACTGAGTCGGATAACGTGGATTGGGTACACCTAGCGGCAACCATAGACACATGGGAAAATAGAGGCACAAGTTGGGTAACACCTGAGGGGCAAGATATGCCACCGTTAGTGCCAATAAACATGATGGGTGTTATGCACTTGACTCCTGATGGCGAGAACGTGGCAAACTCCACCGACACTGAAAGTAGCAAAGACTCTGACCAATGCAACTCTGAGTATGAATCTCAAGAAGAAACTGACCCTGAGCCTGATGGGGAAAATGAATCAAATATTCACACAAATGTGGAAGCAAGGTGTTCAAGACCTGGGACAGTGGCCTCCTGCAGTTCATCCGAAAGTGAAGATCGACCAAGTGAGTCCGAATCTGATAGAAACAAAAATCAAAAACTTGGTAAGAAGAAAACGAGACATAAGCGCCAACGCTATCGAGCTAATGTACGCACTGCAATAAACAAGGAAAGATCCACTGCAGAATGGCTTAGTTATGTAGGAGCCATTGATGCTCATCGGAAGATAGCGGATAATTGGGGACAATACCTCCAAAGTGTCATGTGGTGTATTCCGCAACCTCATGACGTCGCCCAATTAGAAATCGAAGAGAAGCCGAAACTAAGTCGTACTGCAAGAAGGCGGCAAAACCAAGAGTTGGCTCAGCAACAAAAGGAAGCGGAATTGAAAGAAAAAAGCCTGGCACAACAAGAACCAGTAGACTTACACCCCGCACCCGAGCATTTCAAATCATTCACCACAGGGGAACGTAAAGTAGTCTACACAAAAGCCCAACGAACGCCTACCAATGGGAGTAGCGGTGTCTACGATGGCCCTGCGGTAGTTAAGGAGATAGACTTAGCAGATCCGGGTGAGGAGTCTAAACCAGTTTATATTGCTCAAGACCTCACCAAGGCGGAAGAAGCTGCACTTACGAAGCTTCTTAAAGAATTCAAGGACATATTTGCTTGGACATATCATGATATGAAGGGTGTTCCACCCTCGGTGGTGCAACACACGATTCCAATGATTAGCACTGCTAAACCAGTCCAGCAACGTCCCTACCCAATGAATCCTAAGTACGCAAAGATTGTACAAGAGGAAATTGAAAAGCTTGTAAAATGTGGATTCATATACCCTATTGAGCACTCAGAATGGGTTTCTCCGATAGTCATCGTACCAAAGAATAATGGGAAACTCAGAGTGTGCGTTGATCTCAAAAAGGTTAATGCAGCCACCAGAAGGGATCATTACCCCTTGCCGTATTCTGAACATGTGCTTGAAAGAGTGGCAGGCAAGGAGGCATATAGCTTTTTAGATGGGTACTCGGGTTACAATCAGATCACAATTGCAGTCGAGGACCAAGCTAAAACAGCATTTATCACGGAGTTTGGAGTGTTTGCCTTTCGCGTCATGGCTTTTGGCTTGACCAATGCACCTGCAACATTCCAACGATTGATAAACACGGCCTTTAAGGAATATCTAAGGGACTTCTGTGAAGCTTTCTTAGATGATCTTTGTGTTCATTCCTCTTGGGACGAGCACTTGATGTGTTTACGAAAAATATTTGAAAGATGTAGATTATATCGCATCTCCTTGAATCCTTTCAAATGCCAATTCTGGGTTAAACACGGAGTTATCTTAGGGCATATAGTGTCCAAAAATGGGATTTCCATTGACGAGAGTAAAATCAAGGTCATTCTGGAATTACCCCCACCCACCAACTACAAGGGAGTCCAACGCTTTATGGGCCACGTTGGTTATTATCGAAGGTTTATTCTCTTCTTCGCCGAGATAGCTCGACCATTGTATAAGCTTCTCATCGAGTTTATTTGGACCGAAGAATGTGACCGTGCCTATGAGCTATTAAAGAAGGCCTTGGCGAGTGCTCCAATCTTGAGAATGCCCAACTGGGATTTACTCTTCCATGTGCATATTGATGCATCAAACTTTGCTATTGGGTGTGTGTTAACTCAACCTGGAGAACACAAGCTAGACTACCCCATTAGCTTTGCCAGTCGCCAGTTGAACGATGCTGAGATGAACTACACCACTACGGAGCGAGAAGGGTTGGCAATGATATATGCAGTAAGGAAATTTCATTATTACCTCCTTGCCACCAAGTTTGTTTTCTATGTGGATCATCAAGCATTGTTGTATCTGGTAAACAAACCATGCTCCACAGGAAGAATCACACGATGGCTATTGATTCTTCTTGAGTTTGATTTCACGGTTGTTGTGAGACCTGGCAAGAAAAATGTTATGGCTGATCATTTGTCTCGCATACCCAATGGTGAGGCGCCTACAGGGGTTGATGATGACTTACCTGACACTTCCCTGTTCATGGTGGAGACAATGCCTGAATGGAGTGAGAAGATTGTTAACTTTTTGGTTAATGGCTTTCCACCCAAGGAGCTTCGTAAAGATCTAGCTCGAAAGCTGATCAAAGAATGCGAACCCTATTGCCTGATAGCCGGGACTCTTTATAAAAGAGGAAAGGATGACGTTCTTAGGCGTTGTGCCCGAGAGGATGAGTATCTATACATTTTGCAAGAGGCACATATGGGCGTAGCCGGTGGTCACTTCTCTGGAGACTTAACTGCGTGAAAGATCTTACAATCAGGGTATTGGTGGCCCACTATGTTCCAAGATGCATCACTCTTTGTGAAGGGTTGCGATGAATGCTCGATGAATGCCAACGATACAAGAAACCCCAGAGGAAAGACCAGATGCCCCTACATCCGATCAAAGTAAACCAACCATTTGAAAAGTGGGGTTTAGACTTTGTAGGTCCAATTAGTCCAGCGGCCCGAAACACACAATCTCGCTATATTATTGTGGCCACTGACTATATGACCAAATGGGCTGAAGCGAAAGCGACACGTAAGGCAGATGCAAGGACAACAGCCAAGTTCCTCTTTGAAAATATAATCACACGATTCGGTTGTCCTTTTGAACTTGTGAGCGACAATGGTACGCATTTTATAAATGAAGTGATTAAGGAGCTCACAACAAATTTCATGATATCCCATCATAAATCTACTCCTTACTATCCGCAAGCGAATGGCCAAGCCGAGAGTACCAACAAGACTTTAATCTCTGTTTTGATAAAGACAGTTGAAGCTCATCGCACGGATTGGGATCTAAAGCTTACGACAGCTTTATGGGCCTATCGTACTGCGTACAAAGTGGCTATTAATTGTACACCATTCAAAATGGTATATAGCCAAGAAGCAGTCATGCCGTGGGAATTTGTCATTCCAAGTCTTCGTGTTGCTACTCAAGAGGGTTGGGATGGTAATCCCTTAGCAGAACGTCTGTATATCCTTGAGCGGCTAAATGAAGAAAGACAATTGGCTGTATACAATGCCCTTGTGGAGAAGGATAGGAGGAAAAAATGGTTTGATCGCCATCTAAAGGACAAGGACATCAAGGTTGGGGATAAAGTCCTGATGTATGGAGTGCGAAACGAAAAGAAGAAGCTCAAATATGCTGGTAAGGGACCATATAGAGTATGTGAAATTACCCCGCAAGGTACCATTAGAGTAGAGACTCTCGACGGAGTTGAAACCATTGGATTCCTTAATGGGAGTAAATTCAAAAGATACTATGACCCCCTGGGCCAGGAGGAGTTACATGCAATCCATCAAAAGAAGGCAGCTAAAGAACAAGCTGAGCTTAGAAAGATACAAGCGAGAGTTGAAGCCAAAGAACGTCAACAGCGTGCTAGGCGACAACGAGAAGCCAACTTGGGAATTACGCAAGTATTTTTCGAGGAAGCAGAGGAGGATGCATTGGAATCTGACCCACCTCTAAGATACCCAATTGAGTTACAGAGTCCTTACGGGGAGGTGCTGTATAATGCATTATTGGATACAGGAGCTCAACACAATTTGCTATCATATGGCGTGTGGTGTCAACTGGGAAAACCACCTTTATCCAAGAGTTCTATCCAAGTTCAAGGAATCAACAAGAAGAAAACCCCTGTCTCAGGAATTCTACACACTCTGGTTGCTTATGACAAGGGAACCATAATTCAAAGCTTTTTGGTTATGCCTGCTGGTACCATGGAAGGGACTGTAATCTTAGGGCGCAAATGGATGATGGCCACCAAGTGCAATATCGATTGGGCAACCAGACAAGTCACAACGCAAGAACCAACACTAGGTCTGACCGCTCAAAATCCCGCACCTAAGTCATCCACTCAAATATTAGATAACGAAAAATCACAAAGTCCAGTGGCAAAACCATCTTCGATTGTTGGCCACCCCTCTAACGCTTCAACGCCAAGAGTGGAAACAGGCAAGGTGGTCCCTAAAGCTTCGCTTACTATGCCAAAGAGTACATACAAATGGGTCCCCAAAGCTTCGTTAACAGCTACTTCCCTTGCTCAATCTTGTTCAGCCACCAAGAAGCCTCGTAAAAGGAAAGTAGCTACCCACCCGAGAAAGGGCAATGTAACATCGCGATGGATCCCTAAAAAATTATTAGTAGCCCAAGGGTACTACGAGGGGAATGACCAGATTTGGGTCCCTAAACATAAGGTGAATCCCTCTACATCACCTATAAAACCTTGCAAACCAATTGTTGCCACCCCAATGACAATTCAAGACCGTGGTAAGGGAAAGGTAACAGAGTGCTCTGCACCACTTCCAGAGTTAGTTTGGATTCCCAAACGATATCGATCATTACCACCTAGCTCAGGAAGGGGGGAGCCACATGAAGCTTCTAGCTCCTCATGCCAGGCACACAATCATATAGAAGTTTCTACATGCTCTACACCTACTCTTGTCAACACCCAACAAAAAACCGATGAGTCTACGTCTCCCCTTGTAATAGTATCGTCGGAAACCATTTCCTCCATTCATCAATGGGAACGTACACTACCATCTCTACAATTGGATGTGGCCACAAGGGTCATAAAAAGCTATCTGCCCACATCACAACCTATGACCCGCTGGACAAATTGGTTCCAAGAGGCTGCAACATCATTGCAAATAATATGATCTACCCAAGGAAAGGGGGAGCATGTACTCACGCTCGACATTCTAATGCTTCCTCCTTAACCTTCTCCCCTGACCATGTAATTGCCAAATTCAAGGGGATGTATATATATAGCTTCATACATAAACAAAACAAAGAAAACAAAATTAAAAAAATAGTAAAAAGAGCATAGAGCACGTTAAGAGTAGAGATATCCGTATACAATCAAGAACTAGATTGACCTGTCACAAACCTACTGATGCTATATCTGTGTTTGCAGATATGGCAGATGCACGATCATCATACACTTCATCCACTCCTACCTTTGGTGAGAGGTATCATCTGTACCTTTCTCAGATATTCCACATGTGCTATCCTGTAATTGAAACTGAATGGGATCATATAGATGTACTAGCCAGAGAGGAAAATATTGAGGAATTAGAATGGCTAATTCGCCTATTGACCATGACTGACCCCTACTCCGTAGAGGACATATCCCCGATAGCCCAATGCTTTCCTTTTCCACAAGATGACTATCCTCGCATGGTTACATTTTTGATGAGTTTATGTGGATGGGAAAATGAAAAGGAAATATCTGACAATGATGAATGGACGGATGAAACTCATGGTACTACTGAGGTTGACTTTATTTGTTTGGATGATGCGGATAGAGGCTTAGCCTTAGGGCTAGAGCCAGGACTCTACAACATCCTCTTACCGTATCCTCAGTAGTAGTGTGGTGACTGGTAGGTAGGTTAGTGTTTTCAAGTTTTTTCTAGTTTAGATTCTTTAAACGAGTCTTGAAATTTTCATACTCATGTGCCTCTCGAGGTATAGTGCTTGTTAGTTGATTGTACAGGTTAAAAAGTTTGAGGTGGGTTCGCTTCCAAGTCCAGAGACTGCCGCAACGTTCATCAAAATATATCTACATCAAATTGCAAGCTGTCTCGTCAAATCAAGGACATCTCCAATTACAGGTGTAATTCTTCCATACCCACTCTCTTTCGTTTTTACTGTTCAATCAATTGCATAAACTATAATGCATGACCACATGGAAATTATCAATGTACTACTTAGTTTTTGAAGTTGCTTGCATACTAGTGTAAATCATTAATGAGCCTAACTTTATTGGAAATATTCCTAGGCAGCATGACGTCTTTAGTTAACCTTGGAATACGATTGTCTTAGGTCTAGGGTCAAACCATCTTAATGTTTGAGCACCTGGCTGTGTGTGTGTTGACCTCTAGGACATAGATTTTACCCCTTGTCGAAAAGATGTAAGAACACATTTTAGTTCAGGAGCGAAGATCAAAACAAACTTAAAAAAAAAAAAAGCCTACAATAAATGGCAATACAAGTCTATGATGTGCTTTAATGTTGGCCTATCGCCTTATTGATACTTGGTAGGCGAGGAGTATTCTACTCCAGACCGATGCCTTGGTTGGTAGGGGGTAGCCTTGCCTAAAGTGAGCTAATAGATTCCTGGATAATGCCTTGTGTTAAACATGGTACCAGGATCGATGTTAGTTTTGCCTTAGGAAGGTCGCCATTGTGTATAAAAATTGTCATGTGCCAAAAAAAAAAAAGAAGAAGCAAAAGGCTCCTGTAACTCTGATGTTTCTTGTGTCCCTAGGCTCGTGGTAACTACTTGTTCTTAGAGTAGACACAGTATGGTCATCTGTTTATTTATTAAACTTGGTTATTTTCCTTGACTTAGGCCAGTTATAAACCTTGATTAACCTTTGACACCTTGCTAACTCTTGAATTCCTTTCAATAATTTTAAACTCCTATTAATTTGCTACACTAGCTCACTCATGTACCCTTAAACTAAGTTCTAATAGCAACATCCATTGTGGTCTCACACGCTTGAATTTATACACTTTATATCTTTTGAATTCCAGCATACCTTCACTCTACTTCCCTGTTTTGCAGACGGTCTACCACAACAACCCTCTCGAGCTTACCATACCATAGCTTCCGAGGACGGAATCTACATCAGGAAGGGGGGCATGTTAACCCATGGCGGACATTGCGACATACTATATTTTACGTCATTAATTTAAATATTCTGAGTCATGGGCCGGGCTTGTCGGCACCATATGTTAAGGATGAAGGGATTGGGTGATCGCCGATGAGAGGCGCACCTTGGATATCAGTAGGATAAGGGTTAGGGTCGGCCGGCCATGTATAGGCGCCCAAGTGTGAACGGCCAAGTCACCTATATGAGTCAAATGTAACCCTAAAATCCTCATTCTCATGTGTTGTGAATACAAGAGTGCTCTTGCCTTATCTCCTTGGTTTCCTTCTCCTGCGTGTGAGAGAGAGAGAGAGAGAGAGAGAGTGAGAGAGCGATCGAGCGCACTGTGTAGCGGCACGGCGGCGGCGGCGAGGCGGTAGAGCGGCGAGACGGCGGCTCCTCCTTCACGGCTGCGACGCGGGAATCCTTCAAGGCGGCAGTTAAGCGGTGAGTGACACACCTTCTGCATTCTGTTTTGAGCTTGCCTTCCTGGTTGTATGCTTGCAGCCATTCGTGGCTCGCATACGGTGTCCGGCAAGTCCCCAGCTACGACCTGTGCGGCAAAAGCGCACAAAGTCCAACCCACAAATGAGGTTGAATTTGCCTTACTTTCCACTTCCTCTTTGTTTGTAGCCAAACACCTCCAAAGATGTGCTCAATGGGCCCTAATTGCACTTGTAAGCACTAATAAGATACCAAATGCATTAAACATATAATGTAGATAAAAAATCCATCTCACTCACCATAAAAGGATATGCATGCATACATGGAATGGGCAAGGAGAGACAAAGCTCTCTTGGCCAAAGTTGCAATCTTTTGGTGAGATAGAGAAGACAAACCTTTACCCAACAATACCTTTTACCATTCCATTGTCTCCTTTGGGCTGAATCAACCTTCACACTCCAATGGAAATGATCCGCCATGAGAACATGTAAGCAAAGTATATAAGCAATAAGTTAATACTACAACACAATACTTAATGAAAACAATCTCAAGAAAATTGCACACAATTTCCCTTCCAAAATGGGCAAAATTAAGCAAATTCAAGCACTTTGTCTTTTTTAGCTTTCTCTGCATAACATAATAGAGAAATAAAAATTACTTTACTATAAAAAATCTCCAGCTAAAATGCAAAGTGAATACATCAATATCAAACAAAAGATGCCTAGATTAGGACTAATTACATCACTAACCTAATTAGGGATCTAAAAATAATATTTTTTTTATAATCCTAACAGCCCAAACTAAACCTATAAGGTTTTAGAGCTTGATCCCTCGATTCCAATGGTGCTCATAGAATCAAAATCCGAGTTCAGGAGCTCAAGTTATGATCAATCTAGTGCTTGCTAGAAAATAACAGAAAAAATGATGATTTGATTATCTCCTAATTAGTGTTTATTTAATTCCTATCTCAGTTAACAAAATGCATCTAAATACTTTTATTAATTCTAGGAATGCAATGTCTATGATTAATTTTTTATTTTTTGATTAATAGAGAGATTAAAGATTAATTAAATCTAGTTTAGTTCACTGTACAACACATTACAGAGAGCAAAAAAAAAGTTTCAACTCCATTTTTCTAAATCCAATGAGAAATATATAAAAAACTTGAATCTACTCCATATATTATCATCGGGAACATCAAATCAAATGAAAAACACAAAATCTAATAACAAAAACACAAAATAACCCACTCAAATCCCTAAGTGCACCAACCTTATCCTTTTTTTCTCTTCTCCCACTCACTGTATTTTCACAAAATGAGCTCAAAGAATGGAAAAATACTTGGAAAAGAGTCATAAACTACCACACGTGCTAGGATAACAAGAATAAATTCTCAGTAGCAGTGCCAATGTTAATCCCAAATGCTAAATACCAATCAAACAAAAATGCATTATACCCACACACTCCCATAGATAAAGCTTTAGGTTTAGACTCACCGATTAATATGTTGTGGGGCTTAAGGTTGTACTCGTATTTAGCTTCCCAAGGGATGCCTTCCAGCCACCACTATGTGTAGTAGCTAGCTTGAATGGTAGCTTCCATTGTCACCAAACAATGTTGATGGCTTTTGACCAAGGACAAGTCCCTCTCACAGCAAGAAGCTATGGAGGTGGAGAAGAAAGCCCTCAAAATCACACTCACTCTCTCACTCACACACAAGAGATAGAGGAAAGAAGAAGAAGCAAGAGCTCTCTATTCTCACACAAGGGAAGTGTCCATTCTCATTAGATGATGTATCCTTTATACAAACTTATTAAGTGGCCAGGCACCCAGGCACCCAGGCATGGGTGGCCATTGAGTAAATCTATCATCTAGTGTGTACTAGACTACTACTATACATGTGAACTCGATGCTGGCATTACACTTAGCTCGTTCATCCCTTGTTTACATCATGTGTAGCTCATTAGAGCAAAAAAATCGTAAGTTATGCATTAAGTGCAAAAAACTACTTGAGTAGACAAAATTACAAAGGATCCAAATTAATAAAAACTTTGATGCCAATCACTTGTAATGACTCCAAATGCTTTGAAAAAAATCCGATGGGCTTGTTAAAGCTGTCTGCCTAGTTAGCCACCATGAATGGGGTTAATAATCAACTTTTCCACAAAAACTTGATGTTGTGTATCAACGTGATGCACAACATATAGTTTGTGTGGCAAAGTTGATGCAATGCATTAATTTTTCATACACAAACAAAGTTTTTAAAAGTGGATGCATTGCATCAACTTTTCTGCTTAGACTTGATGCTATGCATTGATTTGATACGCAACATCAAGTTTGTGTGACAAATTTGCTGCAATGCATCCACTTTTAAAAACTTTGTTTGTGTATGCAAAGTTGATGCATTGTATCAACTTTTTCACACAAACTTGATGTTGTGCATTGTGTTGAAGCACACTTGTGAAAGTGTAATTGGTAATCATGTAGTAATCATGAGCACAAAAATGCATGCATGGTGGCTATGTGAGACGACTACTATTTTAGGCCTAAAAGAGCATAGTTTCTTACATAAAGTTGATGCACTGCATCAACTTCTGCATGCAAACTTGATGTTATGCATCGAGTTTACCATAAACTCGATACATGACATCAAGTTTGTGTGGAGAAGTTGATGTGGTGCATGCTAGAAATAGTGATCATAATGTAACAATTCAAAAGTAAAATTTTAAATTAGTAAAATAGCCATTAAAGCACTTCAACCCAAAAAAACGATCGCTTTCTCCTTGGGCACTTTATTTCTTGCGTATATCTTCTTTCTATCCCTTTTTATATATAACGGGGGAAATATCTTTGCTTGATTTCATGCTACATGGCTTTTGTACATTATCTATATCACGCTATGACTACTGAAATCTGTTGATGCAAATATGGTGGTTAGAAGAGAAGGCAGCCTTCATCTAAGGCAAGATCTTATTCTCCATTCAAACTTTTCAAATTTTCCTTTATTTGATTCCATTATAATGCATCTAATTCCCCGTGAACTCGATGCAATCTAAAGGTGAGAACAATGTACACTCAGTCTTTTCCTGAAAGGATTTATCTCCACCTTCTTGCATCTCAACAATTGTTCTTATTCCTTCTCCCTTTCCCTCAATGACCTGGCAACCATATCGATGTGGTGCGTCAAAATCTAGGCCCACAAGTTCATCCCTTCTCATCTCTCCCTTTGGTTTTCCATACTGCTTTACAACAATGTAAGTCCTATTTCAATGTTCTCTTGCTTGTTGCCTTTTTGCTACAAAAATGAGTTGTATTGCTTAATTCATTCTTAAATTCTTCTTTTTTGATCGTATAGGAGATTATTTTTTTCTGTAATTTTAATATCTTGTAATTTCATTCTCTTGTTGTAGAAGCTTGTTTTGCTCTATTTCTTACATGTTTTTGTTTTGCTCTTCTTGTGATAGCCTTGTTATGGCTCACTTTAATGGGTAGCTCCACTTTCTTAATTTTGGTTGGATTTGATTGATTGAACAAACTAATAATTGTTTTGCTAAATCTATTTCTTTATATTTATAAAGTATGGGTGACAAGATGAAGAAGTTCTCTAGGAGGCCCACCATTGAGGCTCTAGGATTTGATTCACCTCCTCAAATACAGAAGACAAGAAAGGAACGTTTTGAAAAAATTTGCAAAGGAAGCCCAAGCTACTACTTTACTTGAGAAAAGATCCCTCTTCAATAATGTGGAAAAGATCCCAAGCTACTACTTTACTTGAGAAAAGATCCCTCTTCAATAATGTGGAGGCTGTACAACAACATGAGAAGAGAGATGGTGTTGCAAGTGTTAAGCTTACCAACACAATGTTGGATGCTATTTACAGGGAAAGAAATAAAAACTCAAACTCAACCAGATTTTGGGACCATTGCCACTTTTCCTCCCTAGGATATTGTGACAACAACAACTGAAGCCTTCACCTAAAAGAGATTTATAGCTTCATCATCATCCTTTGTTAATGAAGATGAAGAAGAGAATCAGAAGGATGATGAACCTATGTCTGTTCCACTGAGATCTAGGACAAAGACAAGGGAGAACTCATGGTTTTATAAATGCACCATCAGATAGACCTCAACTCTCAGCAGGTACATCAATTAAAACTCTTGCTTATCTTCAACATGAGTGGAGTCTTTTTGGTATCGATGGTGGTATTTTTTTCATCATTGCTAGGCATTCTGGCAAGGGTAATCTTCTTAGAGGTCAAAAGTTTTGCGCGGCAAAGTGTTAAAGGTGGATTATAGAGAGGGGAAGAGAGAGATGATGTTGTTTCTTTTATTGTGATGAAACGAACAACATGAGCGATTTTCTAGTGAGCCAAAACAATCTTCAAGTGGGTCTATGTGGTCTTGTACAACTCACTTGTGCCTTGGAAAAGTATGACAATCTGTTAGGGAGCTTAGGACCTTTCTTGACTCTGACTAGTGCAGCCTCTAATGTTGCTAGCTTAGAGGTCACTCCCCAAGAGGATCTAAGGTCTTATGCACTTGACTCTCATGGGAAAGGAGGGCAACAGAGAGAAATTAAAAGGACTTCTATGTCTACAAGCTCTTGAGGTGAGAGGACATCTCATAAAATTATCGATTCTTCAAGCGAGGAGGATTCTGATTCTTCAAGTGACAATGAAGAGCCTAACATCATCACTCTGAGCTTGGAATAGGTGCACTCCCAAATCAACAGAATAAAATAAGGGAGATAATTACACATCAAAAACTTGTGCTCAATTGTTGGTAGGATTTTAAACTTGCCAAGGGAAAAGATACATCGACCACCCATTGATGCACCATCTAGTAAAAGATCTCAATGGAGATTAGAGAACCTCACACAGTACATGTCAATAATCTTAAGAATAAAATGAAGGTAAGTCCTCATGCCATAGTGGTTCCATTTATTTTTTTGGTAGAACCCCAAGATTGTCCTAATAAAAATAGCTTCAAAATGGTAGAATGTCAGAATTATAACTATTATGTCATTGGGGGCTCACACTGTGTTGAAATTACGAGGGATATATTAAAGGAAAATCCAAACACTTCTTACTATAGCATTGTAGATTGTAAAATCTATGCTACTCTCATAGTTGAAGAGACAAAACTTCTTGCATGGCATCACAATAACGATAATGACTATCGTGCAAAGATTTCTTAGGTTGAGAAAATTAGGTTTTTGCACCATGAGTTTGAGGAATATGTGGTATGACACCAAAAGGTTGATGGCATATTGCAAAGACAGTGTCTTTTGGAGGTTGGGATTCTTGTGGAGAAAGAGGAGCTCTCATATGGACTAAAAAATTATGATCCTCTATTTCAGCTTGCTTTTCATACAGGACAGATTTGGGAATCTTCAGAGCAAAATCTTATCAATGTGGGAGAATAAAGCTTTGATAGGGCAGAAGACCTCTAAAAGGTTAAATGCATCTAATGGCTTGGCTAAAAGTCATGGTAAGAAGGTGGATACATCAATTAAAAACCTTGTAGAAAACATGAAGCTTAACCCATTCAAAGAGTGAAGGATCAAACACTGTTAGTTTTTGTCTTATCGCGTGTCATTTTGAAGGAGCTATCACTTGATGAAGGAGCTATCAAACACTGTTAGTTTTTGTCTTATCGCGTGTCATTTTGAAGGAGCTATCACTTGATGAAGGAGCTATCAAACACTGTTAGTTTTTGTCTTATCGCGTGTCATTTTGAAGGAGCTATCACTTGATGAAATGTCTTTTGAGCTACAAAAGTAACTAAAGTCTTGAGTTTTTATTTTTTATCTTCTTTATGTAAATGAAATATTTATATTATCTTTACATGTGGCTTACAACAATAAAGTTTATATGAAGATGCAAGAGGTTATGATAAAAAAACTAAACTGCACCACCGTGTGTGCAGAGTATCCGTAGTTTATCTCTCAAGACGTTTTGAAAGATTTTATCTTGTCCTTTAGAGATTGGGCAATATTCTTTTACTTTTGTATTAAAGATTCAAATGTGATGGTATGTTAGTATTGTTGTTATGTTTTAAGAAATTGGCCACTTAATATTATATTCTTGTATATTAACTTTCTACTACTGACAATAGAAGCCTCCACTAAAAAAGCCAAAAAAGTCACTCTTCAGAGTGTCCACAAAACTTTTTTGTGCACCTTGAAAGATGTCAGCAAGAGAAACCAAGACACCTTCCAAGGAATGTTGCTTAAACAGAAGAAGATGAACTAAAAGAGTTTTTTCTTCTTGGACAAGAATGTAAAGCAGCATCCTATAAAGTGGTTTTTGGGGATGTAAATAATCTTCAGAATATCATTCTAAAGAAAGATTACAATCTTATTATTGCCAACATCCCATATGGTTTAAGTGTAAGAAAATTTTATCGTGATTCCTAGCATGATCACACCCGTGATTCTACAAGAATCTGATAATTATATATTTTAGTGCTTTCAATTGTGTATAAATTGAATTTTTGCTAGTTAAAACCTTTTCATGCACTTAAGATTAGGAAGGCTTCTTGGTGATGACATTGTCCTTGATGATAATACTGCATCAAGCCAACCAAGATCCTCCTACTTTACACAGCTTAATAATGTGTTCATACCAAGTTTTTTACAAAGCGTGGTGGCAGAGACAAGTGGAGCCCTATAGCTTAACTATACAACATTAAGCAAGAAGAGCACGAACCTATGAAAGGTTATGTCTCACATCTAAAGAACCTAACTTCAAGGTGTAAAACTAGAGAAAGGTTAACAGTTGAGAATTTTTTTCCTTGCTTCCATAGGGGAGTAAGAGACAAAAGAATGCACGACTATTTTTTCTCTATTAGCTAAGCTGTCATTGCGCTTGATGATTGTTGTCAATTAACTATCAACTTTGAGGGAAACATGCTCAAATTGCCTCAGCCTGATGATGCCATGTGTCGAGAGTTGAACAAGCATGACAACCTTAGAGAGATGAATTAAGGATATGACCTTAGATGAGCTAAGTACTATGCTTCTAAACAAAATAAATCTAAAGGAGGTAAGGGATGTGCCCATTAACCAACACCTACCTGAGACAAGAGTTCGTATGGTGTATGCTAACAAAATCACATGAGCACTGAGTGTCCTTAGTTGAGGCCTCACCCCCTAATGTACTGTTCACATTTTATGTGACTTTTGAACCCTGACATATTACACACATTGTATGTGACTATTGTATGTGACTTGGGAACCCACATCAACAACAACCTCATATACCTTAGTTTCCTCCTACGTGGAAATTGTTATTGCAAGAGATGGATAGGTCAAAACAAAGGGAATTCATCCACAAGATTGAAAAAGGTGTTCTCCACTATCTACATCCAAAAATATGACAAAGTCGGAGCAAGAAAGATAAGGAGCTTCAAGTCTACGAATCCAGTTTGAAGGCTCAGATTGCGGCTCTTTAAAGATCGAAAGGCACATGCTAAAGAGAAATACGAGCTCAATTGCCATAACTACTACTAGCTCAAAAGGCACAAGCTAAAGAGACATATGAGCTCAACTGCCATAACTACTACTTGGGGCATTACAAACATAGAAGATCATCATGCACTAGAGCCACCAAAAGGTGGTAATGAATCTTAATGATCAGAAGGCATAGGCTAGAGAGATATACAAGCTTAATTGCCGTAACTACTAGTCTCAAGAAATTACTAGGGGCATTATAAAAAAATAAGATCAATATGCTCAAAGTCATCAAAATGTGGTAGCGCATCAAAATGACCAAGCTATAGCTCCGTGTCACTCATAGCACATGGTAGGAACTGAACAAGAATCATGTGTCAATGTCTCATCACTCCGATCATGAACTGAACATCTGTTGTCAATCAATAAATCTGACCACTTGGCATGCTCTAACAATGGTAGATACTGATAGTTCTTTGCAATTCTTGGTCTAGAAATGGTAGAGCCTGATAGCAAGTTCTTTTTTGGCCTAGAAATGGTAGAGCCTGATAGCAAGTTCTTTTTTGGCATAAACAACACTTACGAGAGAGTGATGATTCCACCATTTGTAGAACAACCATAGCAACTCCTTTCATTGGTATGAGGAGTTGTTTTCACATGTGATTTGAGGAGAAAACTCAAGGGAGGAAAACAAATCATGTTAAGAAGTTATGTTCTTGCTAGTACCACTACCAAAATACCAAAAATGTTGATCTATCAGTGAATATGCATGTAACATGGATACAAGGATCATAACCTCAATGTAAAATAACCTTGCACATAGTTCACTTATGTAAGATTCCTCCCCACCCCCTCAAGATGTCCAGTATCTTTCCTTGTAATCAATTCCCTCTTCAGAATAATAAAAGGTCTTTTTTCTACCTATTTTGGCTTAGAGAGAGAAAATGTTCTAGAGAGAGGTTATTCAGATTTTAGATATTTTTGGATGGAAAAATATCTCTTCTTATTAAAATAAATTTCCCTGAAATAGAAGTTCAAAAAGATTTTCAGAAGGTGCATTAGAAATAAATTATAATCTGTTCAAAAGGCCTTATCTTAAGGGTCCAAATTTTTTGAAAATTTTAAATTAAGGTTCTGAGGGGCCAATCAGATTCATCCAAATGTATGCAGGAGATAAATTGAAGAAATAAAGAAAATCCCCCCAAAAATGAGTAAATACTCACATAAGATGAAGAGTGGACTAAAGACCAAAGGAAATACTAAAAAAATGAGTTTTTGACACCTCAAGAGTGGGGACTCCCCCTCATGAAGGAGCCCTCATGAAGGAGGCGCCTATTTCACATGTGTGGTGGAGTTTTAAATTCTCAAATATTGAGATATTTCATCTCTTCTCTCTCCTAATTCAAGTCTAGTTCCAAAAAGTAAGCTAAACTCACCCAAAAATGGTCAAAAATTAACCAAATTGATCTAGAAAATTCTAGAATCAATTTGCTTGGTTAGAAGCTCAATTTTTCCTATAAATAGATGCCTCCCCCTTTGTAGAAGCTTTATAGTGTTTTATGCACTATTACTCTACTCCACCCCAGAGCCAAAAACAATGAATTTATTGATAATTCATTAGTTTTTGACCTTTCCCTCTTCGAAAGAATTGGTGGCCACTCTTGTTGTAAACAAGAGTAGATCCCTCAAACCATCAAGCCAAAGGAAAGCTCGCAGAAATTCAAGTAAGCTAGAAATCCTACTTTTTCTTTATTCCTTTTAATGGTTTTCTAATTTTTATTTTCTTTAAAATAAAAAAATGATGTTATGCCTTGTTGGAAAGGCTTTCCCCCTCTCTTCATTCTTAAATTCAGCCTTTCTTTATCCTAGATAAGCAATCAAATTGTTAGAATTAAACTTTTCATATTGTTTCTCTTTTAAAAGTTTTAAACCATTTGGGATAATTTTTAAGTAACTTGAGGATAGAAAAATTTGAGAAATGGTCAGCCATACAAAGGAGGTTATGGCAAAATTTTCTTAAATTTTGTGAAATAAGTTTTATCTTTTATTATTCAAAAAGAGTAATCCCCACCATTTGTGTATTCGAAAAGTGTTATTTTCATTCTATGCATTGAAAGATGCATATTGGATATTTTTTTTAATTTTATAAAAGTGTAATTTTCATTAGAATTAAATTCTATGTATAGAAAGATGCATATTGGTTATTTTTTATTATAAAAGAGTGATTTTCATTAGATTTAAATTCTATGCATAAAAAGATGCATATTGGTTATTTTTTTATTATAAAAGAGTGATTTCCATTAGATTTAAATTCTATGCATAGAAAGATGCATATTGGTTATTTTTTTATTATAAAAGAGTGATTTTCATTCGATTTAAATTCTATGTATAGAAAGATGCATATTGGTTATTTTTTATTATTATAAAAGAGTGATTTTCATTAGATTTAAATTCTATGCATAGAAAAATACATATTGGAAATAATGTTTTTAATTATAAAAGTGTTACTTTCACCAATATCGATTTTTATCCATAAAATGATGCATAAAATGATTTTTTTATTATAAAAGTGTTACTTTCATCAATATTGAATTTTATGCATAAAATGATGCATAATTTTTTTAATTATAAAAGTGTTACTTTCACCAATATTGATTTCTATGCATAAAATGATTCATAAAAGATTTTTTTTTATTATAAAAGGGTTACTTTCATCAATATTGATTTTTATGCATAAAATGATGCATAAAAGAATTTTTTAAAATTATAAAAGTGTTACTTTCACCAATATTGATTTTTATGCATAAAATGATGAATAAAAGATTTTTTAAATAAAAGTGTTACTTTCACCAATATTGATTTTTATGCATGAAATGATGCATAAAAGATATTTTATTATTATAAAAGTGTTACTTTCATCAATATTGATTCTTATGCATAAAATGATGCATAAAAGAACTTTTTTTAATTATAAAAGTGTTACTTTTACCAATATTGATTTTCATGCATAAAATGATGCATTAAAGAGTTTTTTTTAATTATAAAAGTGTTACTTTCATCAATATTGATTTTTATGCAATAAAATGATGTATAAAAGAATTTTTTTTAATTATAAAAGTGTTACTTTCACCAATATTGATTTTTATGCATAAAATGATGCATAAAAGAATTATTTTTATTATAAAAATGTTACTTTCATAAAAATTGTTTTTTATGCATAAAAGATTTTTTTAATTATAAAAGTGTTACTTTCACCAATATTGATTTTTATGCATAAAATGATGCTTAAAAGAATTTTTTAATTATAAAAGTGTTACTTTCATCAATATTGATTTTTATGCATAAAATGATGCATAAAGAGTTTTTTTAATTATAAAAGTGTTACTTATACCAATATTTCTTTTTATTTATAAAATGATGCATAAAAGATTTTTTTAATTATAAAAGTGTTACTTTCATCAAAATTGATTTTTTTAACATAAATTCGAACATCCGAATCTAACTCTTTGTCATCGGTTAGAGGATCCGGTTGCCTTGCACGGGCCACGCACCGTGTGTAGTGTTCTCTTGTCCTACGTGCTCTCTTGAAGATTGTTTCTACCATGTGTGGGTGGAACAATAGATGCATACAGAATTTTTATATCAAAATAAGAGTTCTCTTTAATCCTATGTTTAAATCCCATGAATATTGGTAAATGAATAAGTAAATACCTGTGGGAGAAAATTCTACCGTTTCATATTCTCTAGGATGGTAATGAGAAAATTAAAAAAAACTATCGAAGTTGGAATTTTAGATAAATGATTAATTTATTCCTCATAGGAATTCATGATTAGTTTTAAATTCAGTTAAGCAAAATACTCAATGAATAAAATTCAGTAAAGTAGTAATTGAAATATTACCCTTCGAGAAAGTTAGTTCAGGGAGAACCTTTCCAGACTCAAACTTTGAATCAGACTATGTGACCAAGACTTAATCTCCTTCATCAGTTTCAAGAAAAGACGATGTGACTCGTTCAGGAAAGTTTCACTCAAATCACCCATTGAATCTGAAATCAAGTTAAGACCCTTGTTCCCTTGGATAGATGGTGCAGTGGTTGTGGTATAGAGTATTTACTTAAATATTTCACCTACCGTACCACCCAACCTTCTAGTAGTAGTCCTCCTAGACTGACTACAACTTCTAGTCCTCCTAGACCGCCGACTACAACTTTAAGCATGCTGGGAGTTCATTGGGAAAGGAAAGAAAACCCAAGCCGAACTCTGGTCAATGTAGTACTACTAAGAGCTTAAGCCAAGCAAGCCCTGGAAAAGGGAGTAACTAAAATTGATATAACTTCCAGTAAAAATGCAAAAAAGAGTATCCTAGTTGATAAAGTTGAACTCCAAGATGGATCTGAATCATCTTCTTCAAAATCATCTCCTTCTATCCCTACCAATGAAACCTTAAACTATACCAAAAAAGCCATTGATGGTAGTCTGGAGGAACATAATTTATAAAAGTTGCCTAAAAAGTTGATTCAATATCCCAACCCAATGGAAGAAAAATAATGCCTTAATGAAGCTACAAATTTGGTTAAACAAACTCAATTGGGGTTAGAGAGTGTGTATGGGCCAGTGTGAAGATTCCCCAATCTTGTGCCCCTGCACCACTCTCTGTAGTAATACTAGAGATGGATGATGAGATCTTGATGGTGCCAGACTCCTAGCCTGGATCAATCAAGACTGAGAAAGAAGAGAGAGTGATGCAAGAACATCTAACGGAGGACAATGAGGTGCAAGGGAATCTACCTTGTAAACCTAGAAACCTAACTCCTGAAGAGGAGCGATAATCCGTCCCCCCTTCAGATTTCCTTGAACAACAAATTGACCAAGATCTCAAGGATCTTTGGCAACATACAACTCTTAGATCTCCTCAAAGATCTAATGTGCCTTCAATCACTGATGCAAACTCTCTTCCAAAATCTTGGAAATATGGAATAGACCTTGATTCCCTTATGGGATGTTTGGGAACTCTTCCTCGGTATCTTGTAAGTGAAGGTGGGAAAATAGAAAGGAAGTCTAATAATGGCCTCTTTACTGCAAGGTCTATATGTTTTCCTAAAAGCAACTTTGTCCCAAAAACAAAATCATCACCCAAGGAATGTACAATTGTTGTAGAAAATCTTGTCTACTCTAGTCACTATTCCTTTAGGCCAACTCTTACAAGGTAAGCATGCCATGTGGAATGATGTACAAAAATGGCTAAGTGGACGCCTTAGGGCAAAGATAGACGAGACTAATGCCGAGGATAATGAAAATTCAGATTTAGATCGAAAAAGAAGTCTTCCTAAAGTTTCTATTAATAAATTAGGACCAATATTATGAAAGTGAAGACATGAATGCTACACTTTCGATCTCATATAAGGAATATAGAGTTCCCATACTTGATGGCGGAGCAGGGATGAGCATAACCACTAAGACATGCTGGGAGAAGTGGGGAAAGCAAAAACTCGAGCCCACTAGTGTGTCAAAATTAAAATGGTATATGGTTCTCTCAAAAGGCCATTTGGCAAGGTCAGTCACATGTGCATGGAAACATGTGGCATAACTTTTGAGCATGCTTTTGTTATCTCGTGAACTTCCCAAGGGCAACTAACTATGATGTTATTTTAGAAATACCATTCATGAGACAATTATTGATGATTTGTGACTAGGGAACTAATAACATTTATCTTCAAAAAGAAGAGAAATTGATCAAATTCAATCTAGCTAATCACAATGCTCACCCAGTCACTAGGTCTCCAATAGATCTTTATTCTGATACTACTTCCCATTCAAGGGAATCCACTATACCTAGTTTATGTCTTATGTGCAAGGAAAAGATTAATTGTCTCAACAAGAAGAAAATTTTTACTGAAAAAGCACATGTTATAAATGGATATCTAGACATTAATCTTAACAAAATTGAAACAAAAATCAATAAACATAACCATGAGATAGCCTCCATTCTAGATCCAACATACTATGAAAATTGGATGCAATTATTGGCAACTATGGATGTATTACCTCAAAAAATTGGAACCAAAATTTGGAAAGATAAAAACATGGAAGCTAATTTGTTTATAATGAATCCCGTACCGATAAAGGAAGTATTTAGTGATGAAGATTCAAGTAGAAGTGATCATGAAGATATCCTTAATAAGAAAATAAGAAAAGCAAAAAAGAAATTGGGTAAAATTAGGAACAAACCTTTGAGGATTAGGCCAAGCCCCCGCCTTAATCTTGAAAGTGAGAATCATTTCTTACAATAAGTGGGCACTGTGCAATCCAATGATAAGCTAGTTGGAACTCTTAGAGAGGATTTGAATCAAATCACTCCTATTCAAGCCCTTGAGACAGTCTGAGGAACCAATGTTCAAACTGAAACATCTTCAGAAGAGATCTCCAAAAAGATGACTCAAAGTGCCAAAAGAAGAATAATAAGCTTCTAAAAGAAGTTGAAAAAGAAGCAAAACAAAAAACTCAGGAAGAGGAATAGATTGAAGAAGACATGTCCAAAATCCCAGAGTATTTCCAAAACTATAACATAGGAGAATGCATTGTTTACGATGAAAAGGCTATGAGAACCAACAAAGAAAGTGCACGACCCTCATTGTTTATGCATTGTTTACGATGAAAAGGCTATGAGAACCAAGGAAGAAAGTGAAAGACCCTCATATGAAGGACCTATTGAGGTCAAAGCAATTAATCTTGCCAAACCTGGTGAAGAGCCTATGTCGGTTTATATTGCTACAAACCTAACAGAAAAGGAGGAGAAGGATATTATTAATCTTTTGAAGGAATTCAAAGATGTGTTTGCCTAGAAATAATTAGATATGAAAGGAGTGTTACCTAAAGTTTGCAAGCACACTATTCCTATTATGGATGATGTCCGACCAATAAGGTAAGCGGTCTCATCCTATGAATCCCAATTATGCAAAATTAGTTCGAGAAGAACTCGACAAGCTCATCAAGGCTGAGTTCATTTATGAAATTGAACACACTGAATGGGTTTCACCAATTGTGGTTGTGCCAAAGAAGAATGGAAAACTCTGAGTGTGTGTTGACCTAAAGAAAGTCAATGCAGCCATAGTTAAGGACCATTATCCTTTGCCATTTACTAAACATGTATTGGAAAGGGTGGCTAGAAAGGAGGCTTATAACTTTCTAGATGGTTCCTTAGGCTATAATCAAGTTCAAATTGATCTTGCGGATCAACATAAGACAACTTTCATTACTGAATGGGGCATTTTTTCTTATAAAGTTATGCCTTTTGGTTTGACCAATGCTCCTACAATCTTCCAAAGGCTAATGTGTATGGCTTTCTAGGACTATCTAAGAGAATTTCTTGAAATCTTTTTGGATGATCTAGCTGTAGCATCACTTTGGAAGGAACGCTTATGCTGCTTAAGGAAGGTATTTCTCAAATGTAGATTCTATATAATCTCTATGAATCTAGAGAAATGCCAATTCATGGTAAAGAATAGAGTAATCTTGGTACACATAGACTCTAAAAATGGTAGTTCCATGGATGATGGTAAAATCAGAGTGATCCTCGAATTACCTCCACCAACAAATCCCAAGAAAGTGCAAAGGTTCATGGGCCATGTCGGCTACTACAAGAGATTTATCTTCATGTATACGGAAATTGCAAGACCTTTGAACAAACTTTTGATTATATTTGTCTGGATAGAGAAATGTCAAGAATCGTATGATAAACTCAAAAAGGCATTGGTATCAACTCCCATACTAAGAGCACCAAAATGGGATGTCATCTTCCATGTGCACATCGATGCCTCTACATTTGCTATTGGATGTATACTAGCTTAACCAGGAGAACATAATATGGATTTTCTTATCAGTTTTACTAGTAGAAAGCTCAATGAAGCTAAGAAAAATTACACAACTACTGAGAGGGAAGGAATGGCCATGGTCTATGCAGTAAAAAAGTTACTACACTATTTGTTGGCAAACAAATTTATGTTATTTGTTAACCACCAAGATCTTCTTTACTTCATAAATAAACCATGTGCTACAGGACAATGGTTACTCATCTTGGAGTTTGACTTTACGATGGTTACAATACGTAAGGGATCCACGCATGTGCATGCTGGTCAAATAAACCATGTGCTACAGGACAATGGTTACTCATCTTGGAGTTTGACTTTACGATGGTTACAATACGTAAGGGATCCACGCATGTGCATGCTGGTCATTTATCCAAAATTACAAATGGAGAACCTCCTATGAGGGTAGATGATGATCTCCCTGATGCTCCCTTGTTCGAAGTGGATATAATTCTTGAGTGGAGCATTGATATAGTAAATGTCTTGACCAATGGATTACCTGTGGATAAGGCTATGCCCAAAGACAGAGTCAGGAAATTGATACGATTAGCAGTACCTTTCCAACTAATCTCTGGATAACTTTATCGCGGCTAGGTAAAGATGATATTGTGTGTACCAAAGGCTAAATATGTTCTTATTTTGGAGGAAACTCATTGTAGCTTAGCTGGGGAGCATTTCAAAGGTGAAGTCACAAAACTAAGAAATTCTTTCAAGCTAGTGGCCTACATTATTTGGAGATGCTGCAAAATTTGTTAAAAGATGTGATGAATGCCAAAGGTTTGACATCACTCATAACAAAGATAGAATGCCATTGTGATGAATGCCAAAGGTTTGACATCACTCATAACAAAGATAGAATGCCATTGTGACTACTATCATGTCTCTTAGTTTATTCCAAAAATGGGGTTTGGACTTTTTTGGTCATGTAATTCTAGCATCAAAATATAAAAAGGCAAGATATATCATTGTGGCCACAAACTATTGTTCAAAATGGACAAAAGCCAAAGCCACAATAAAGGCTGATGCTCGTAGCACAACAAAGTTTATCTGTGAGTATATTATTACCCGCTGTGGCTACCCATTGGAAATAGTGATTGATAGGGGAACACATTTCATAAATGAAGTTGTACATTTCCTTTTGTGGGAATTCATGATTGTGCATTGGAAATCTTCGCCATATTATCCTCAAGCTAAAAGACAAGCTAAGAGTACAAACAAATTCTTTGTACCATTATGACTAAAATAGTCCATGAAAAGAAAAATGATTGGGAACAGAAACTTCCAACTGCAATTTGGGCGTATCGAACAGCTTATAAAACAACTATTGGCATGACATCATTTCTCTTGGTATATGGTTTGGAAGAAATCATACCTATGGAGTTCAGATATCTGCCCATCTCTGCCCTCAGTCTAACCCACATGTACCTAGCCTGCTCATCTCTACTACGGACTATATGTATCAGTGGGGCTGCAGCTCCTCTCGAAACAATACTGCCACTCCTCCTGAGCCTCGTCCTCTATGCTCTGAATGAGACTCCTGTCTACAAGCTGTCCGATATCCACTAACATGTGGCATGGACTGTCCAGGAGCCTGATGCGTCTCACAGTAGAAGATGATGTCCCTCCCAGTGAAACTATCCTCAAAAGCCCCTACATCAAGGAGTAGAGAGAGAGAGAGAGAGAGAGAGAGAGAGAGAGAGAGAGAGAGAGAGAGAGAGAGAGAGAGAGAGAGAGAAAGCCCAACATTTAGAAAAAACACTTAGACAAAATTTTGGAAAAAAATAATTTATTTTTTTTAGAAATGAAAAAAAATCCCCGTTTCTGAAACACGTTTCTGGCGTTTTGGCCGTTTCGGGGTTTCGGAATTTCTTAGCCCAAAAATGCGTTTCTATGTGACTATGGGACCCAGGGGGCAGCTTCCCGAACTACATGCATACCAAATATGGAGGCAATATGACCATGTATGTTGAACTAACTAGTAGAAATTCATGAAATGGGTAGTGGGAAGAGATTTTAGGCACACCTAGTCAACTGAAGGGTCTGGCATCATCTGCTAGATGTGCCAGCTAGGATATACTGAAATTGCAATATGGACTTGCTATGTACAAAACCTTATCAATTTTTGACAATATTATCTATGTTATCAAACATGGGGAACATGCCATCTAGCAAATGGTTGCATGGTTGACTAGTAAGCACAAAAGTTGTTTACACCTGGCCAATAAGAAAACTTTTATTTATCCAAATGCTGAAATATTATGCAGAGCCATATAACTAGGTATATTTCACAGAACTACTGAGTTTGGTTGCATTCCGGGCACCTGAGTTCAGTCTTAACCACTTTCGAGGTCTTGTCCAGGATCTACTATAGCAGAAAGTGAAAATCAATCATCATGGCCAACAGTTTGTCCACACCTAGTAAAAAATGGACCTTGTGCATGTCAGTTTGTTGCGGGCATCTCTAACTTGTTGATCTTCATATACCAGACTAGCCAAAGACCTTGGGTCAAAAGGACATTTATAGAATGTTTAACAAGGCTATTAATATAGGCTCTGGGCATAGATTGGCAAATTACATGTTACAATCTTGAGGATGCAAATGGAGTCAGCTTGGTATGTAGTTTGACACTAATGTGAGACGAACATCCTCTAGTTACACTGTGTCAAATCTTCCACTATTTCGACTAGCCAAAGCTGCTATAAATAGTAATTCAGTGACACTAGGTATGCTTTGGGAGGATAACAAAGAAAACTACCTCAAAAGAAAAAACCCTGATCACAACTGCATGGGTGATAGCATAGCATACATCCGATGCCTGTACGAATTTGTATGATAGATGCCCCTACAACAACCTACAAATACACAAAATCTCACATGCCACTAGCTAAAATTAAGACATTCTTGAAGCTGTTAAAGTTCTTCCTATGGACATAATCTTCAAATCATGTCCTGGCCATGTTTACACTTGGTAAATTGAAGCTGCTAATGGAGTCGGATAGATACAAGATTTTATACCATGCAACAATTCAACACGAACAATGATCCTACCAAATCTCAACAAATTTTGACCACTAGAGGCGGGAACCGGTTTATAAGGTTATAACCTCAATTTGGTATTTAATGGCCAATTTTTTGGGATTAATAATGGTAATTAATGTTTTTCAAGGTTAATTTATGACCTTCTTTCACTTCCATCTTTTTGATTGATTTTGGTGATTTTTGGGCTATTTTGGCTATTTTTCAACAATTTTAGCTATTTTACCTAATTTTTTTGGTCATAAAGCTATTTTTGCATGTGAGTTGAGTTTATTATAAAAAATTACTCAATAACCAGCCACCATAAAGCAGTCGACTGCTTCCCCTCACCCTACCTAATCATCTTTGCATACTTTTTACGCTCAAACACTTGAATTCTTCACTCTATTGAGCCCGGCATAACCTACCAGCACACTATGCATGCCCGCATACTCTGATCTTTGAAGATTTTGAACCAGAAGCTTGCATAGAGAAAATCGATTTGCTTCTTCACTCTATTTAGCCCCGAATTGCAAAACTACTTGCTAATTAGCATCAAATTGCGGGCTCGATAATCCGGTTAACTCGATTATAGCTCTCTTTTGCATATTTTACTCATAAGATTATAAGCCACTTAACTGGATGATAGCTCTCTTTTGCATATTTTACTCATAAAAGTGAAATTTTCACTTGATTTCAATCAAATATTTTGAGCTGAACCTAAACATAAATAAATTATCAATTCTCAACATATTTTCAACCTTGCTTATGCTTTTCAATCTGTTGTTGGCATAGATTTGCTATTTTCTGTAATTTTCTATGAAAAAAATGTTGTTTTCGACCAAAAATTAAGTTGAATTGCATTAATTTCTACTTTTTAATTTCAAATTCATGGCTGGTTATTCCAAATTATGTTTATGCAATTTGTATTTCTTACTTTAACATATTTCAATCAAAATTGCATTTGTATAGCATATATGGGGAGGTTCTGCCGATTTTTTTTGATTTCAACAAAGCTCGTAAATTCAGTGGAATTTTAAATTTTCAGTGAGATACGTGAATGGAATGACTCAAATTTTGGAATGACAATCCGTTATGCGATTCCACATTAGCATGCAAAACCTTGTCCCTATCTGAGACCATTCACTAACTATTTTGAGCATTTTATGCTAAATCAAGCTATTTGGCCTAAATCATGAATTAGCTACATAACACGAATGATGAGGATTGGTCACAAAGTGAAATCACTACAGATTTGACAAAAGAGAAAGAGCAATAGGTAAGGAGCTAGCCGCTGTGAAAAGTGAAAGAAGTCATCTCCAAGAGACAACAAGTATCTCTCAACATCAACTCAAAGAGATAGAAGCTAAGTTAGCAAAGGAATCACTCAACACACAGACACTGACTGCTCACTATGATGAAATAGAAAAACAAATTCGTGAAGCCAAAGAAAACATCACCACACAACTGCAAAAACATCAAGATGAAGAAAAGAAGGCTGTACTGAGAAGTATTGAGAAGATGAAGGCACTTTCTTCCCAACTAGAAAGAGCACAAAAAGAATGCCTCAGGTTCAAAGGAGAAGTAGAAGAAAAGAGCAAAGAGCTGGAGTCCTCTCAGCTATGACTTGCAAAACTCAATGAAGGAGAGTTCTCCCCAAGAGAACAGGACCAAGGTACACTACTAGATACTAGCAAACCATGCAGGCCAGTTGGCTACACTACTAGCAGTCGCACCCAGAAACTCTGCACAAACCCAATCCTTTTTCACGTCAACTCTTCCTCTATCCCTCATTGAAAAAGAAATTGATTTTTAGTATGCCCTTATACATAAGGATATAGAGTGGATGGTCCAAAAGATATCTAGACACAATGCACCTACATTAATTATGGCCATTTTTCACAATGACCTAGGGCTAGAAAATGCTAAAGACATCTTTGTGGTTCCGATTCATCCTATAGTACTTAAGTTCAAAGCATGGGTGAGAGTCTTGATACATTCTTAGGAATTCAGAGAAGATAAAGAGATAATCTCCTTAGGTTTGCCAAAAAATCTCTCATTTGATTCTCCTTATCCTCCAAGGATTATATAGCCAATAGCATAACTTGGATGACCACATATGGGCTCTATGAGGCAAGGGATTTCTACAATTATCTAAAGATTAGAAATAGAAAATCTTACCAACCTTTGGGGATATGGAAGTTATACCTTCTATTTTGAACCCATTTAGAAAATCTAGAAGCACAGGGTTCAAGAGAATATGATTTTATTCACCTTAAGTACCCCATACTAAAGTAAGAGGAAGAAACGGAGTTAGCAAAAGGTATTCATGAAATTACTTCTAGGATAAACTTGAAAACCCAAATGTGGATGAGGATAAGAGGAAGAAACTAAATAAATTAACCTTTCCTTATACCATGTTTATCTTCTCAAGCACTCTTGGACGAAGCACTCGTGGAAGTCAACCAAGTAGCCAAGACAAGCCTATTGACCAAAAAGAAGAAGATGCATCTCAAGAAGAAGTACATGTACCAAGCAGATGAAAGAAAAAAATGGTCACATAATGCTCAATGGGTAATATATAAGCTGGCAGTTTGAGCTTCTGTTTGGATGGGCTGGAGCGCAGGGATGTTAGCTATGTTTGGCTAAAGTGGCTTGAGCTAATTTGATGTATGATGGGAGATAGAGCTCCTCCACAATGACCCGAGAAGCACTTGCTATTGATACAAAATCTATAGTAGTCATTGTAATACTAATTTAAGATTGTGAGACTCAAACCAAAAAGGTGGGAATTTAAATATAGATTCTCTTCACCAACATGGAGCAAGAGATGCTAGGAACTCAGGATATCTTTCATCAGGAAAGGGAGCACTCGGAAAGTAGGAAGGAAGTGGTTGTTAAGGAGGTACAAAACTTGGAATAGCTCTGGAAAGAATTAGAGAAGAAATGTGAGATCCCTGTCCTCTTTGTGCATCGAACACTGGGGTGCTGGCAGTGGAAGTAGCAACCTCTTGCACACAGGGCAGAGCTTCCCACTCGAGGCCTCGCCCACGAATGTCCAGACAAGAGACTAATCCCTTGGTTCTTCCAAAACCGAACCCGGGAAAAACTTCCCTCGCCCAAAAAGCGTAGGCGATTCCTCCAGGAAAAATCTTCTAACGTAGTCAAGGGCCTTAACTAACCTTTGTATTTTAACTGAACCTGCAGGTCACATGGCCGAATCAAAGAAGGAACTTGCACTTAGTTCATAGAGACCAATGCTTTTTTCTCTATCAAAAGAGGCATAGCCATTGATTCTTTTCCATAGAACAAGGATTATCCTGTGACTTACTTTAACTATCATAACTTGAATAGAATAGAATTTTATTATAGGGATCCATCAGTCCAGCCTAACCCCATCCAATCCCATGGGTTAGCCAACCGCCCAACCACTGTATTGATAGGATCCATTATAAAAATTTGGTTATGTTTTGTCCTGAGTACCAGCAGGGAAAAGAGTTTCCAGGCCCCCTAGCCGGCTCTCATGCAAAAACTTAAATAGACACACCACTTACGCACCCAATATGAAATTGCCTTTTCTTAGACTCAACTATCTTCAAACATCATTGCAATAAAACTACAGTGTTTCCATCACAATCCTCAATATTCAAGTTCCAAGTCCAATTTCCAATCATTCCTTCCTCGGCGTACCTATGGTATCATTGGTAACCAAAACACTCACCCTCTGCTCACTCAGGGGTCTCTTCGATAGTTCCTAGCCCATAGTACCCAGGAATATAATCAAGTATTCCATTCATTCCTTCCTCAGTGTACCTATGGCATCATTGGTAACCAGAACGCTCACCACCTACTCACTCAAGGGCCTTTTCGATAGTTCCTAGCCCATAGTACCTAGGAATATAAAAATCCATATGGACTCTCATTGAAGATCAGCTAGATCAACCAACAAGATCCATGTAAAGAGCCATGACCTCATCCGTTGAAGATCAGCAAGGCCAATCAACCAGATCCATGCCCGTGTTTAGAAAACAACTCCAACTCATTTTCTTCCTTGACGCGCGCGTGGGTATCCTAGGCAACCCAGAGCCCGAGCACTATATGGTCAGCACCCTCCAGGTTCCTTCGCAGCAGCAGGTGACCTAGCACTTAACTCATAGGCCGCTTCCTTGGTCCCTCATCCACCGTATCGAAAACTCACCATTTTAACCGAACTGAGGTTGGTGGTCAAGACCTCGGCTGATCTACCATGTGAGACGTCCTTCTTTGACTCTCCATTAATTGTTTTGCAATATTTCCACTTAGGTCCCACAACCTTATTCCACAAGATAGTCAAAATGCTTCCCCAACATTCTTGACATAAAACAATCTTTAAAAAAACAGGTTTCACATACAAATACAATTCCCAAACAAAATTCTCATCTTTCCTCATCATTCCACATCCTTTCACATCATTCCTCATCAATTCTCATCATTCCACATCATTTCTCTCATTATCCCACATTTTTTACATCAATTTACATCACATCATTTCACATCCATTCACATCATTCCCACATTCACTCACTCATCCCACATCATTTCTACATCATTTCACATCCATTCACATTAGGAAATTTTTGAGCTCATTTTGGGGCCCTGTAAGGAAGTTTGACCGGAATATTCCCTCCAAAAAGGAGCACTGGATAAAATTTTTGCAAACGAACTCCAAATTTGTCGGACCTCACATATTTAGATTCTACTCTTCAAAAGCTATCCATTGATATATAACACGATAGGGTTCGGAGAAGGGACAAGATAGATACCTAGAAGATTCCTTTTTGCCTAGGAAAGATTCACGCTATCCATTGATATATAACACGATAGGGTTCGGAGAAGGGACAAGATAGATACCTAGAAGATTCCTTTTTGCCTAGGAAAGATTCACGTAACCCTAGAAGATTCCTTTTTGCCTAGGAAAGATTCATTCCTTTTTGCCTAGGAAAGATTCACGTAACCCTAGAAGATTCCTTTTTGCCTAGGAAAGATTCACGTTACGTGAATCTTTCCTAGGCAAAAAGGAATCTTCTAGGTATCTATCTTGTCCCTTCTCCGAACCCTATCGTGTTATATATCAATGGATAGCTTTTGAAGAGTAGAATCTAAATATGTGAGGTCCGACAAATTTGGAGTTCGTTTGCAAAAATTTTATCCAGTGCCCCCTTTTTGGAGGGAATATTCCGGTCAAACTTCCTTACAGGGTCCCAAAATGAGCTCAAAAATTTTCTAATGCATCATTCCCACATTCACTCACTCATCCCACATCATTTCTACATCCTTTCACATCTTCCCACATCATTCCCACATTCACTCACATCATCCCACATCATTGCCACATCCATTTACATCTTTCCACATCATTCCTATATTCACTCACATTATCCCATATCCATTCACATCTTCACACATCATTTCTACATTCATCCACATCATCCCACATCATTCCCACATTCACTTACATCATTCTCATATTCACTCACACCATCCCACATCATTCCCACATTCACTCACATCATTCCCATATTCACTCACATCATCCCACATCATTTTCACATCATCCTATAGCATTCCTACATTCATCCACATCATCCCACATCATTCCCACATTCACTCACATCATCCCACATCATTTTCACATTCACTCACATCATCCCACATCATTTTCACATGAATCCACACATCTCACACATCACTTATCATCTCTCCACATCATTCTACACATCCCACACATCACTTCTCATCTCTCCACATCATTTCGCACATCCCACACATCACTTCTCATCACTCCACATCAGTCCACACATGCCACACATCACTTCTCTCATCACTCCACGTAATTCTCCACATTCCACATCGTTCCACACATCACTCCACATCTATCCACATCATTCTACACCTCAATCCAAATTCCCACAAACAAGATGGTCTCTTTTTGCTTTGAGTAAATCAAGTTTGATTATCAACTTTTCTTGATCTAGTTATCAGAATTTTTGTTCCACAATCAACCAAGTTAAGAGTACAGCTACTCTACTTTTCACATTGATAGAGCTTCTAAGTCTCGGCCATTACTTGGCTTAGTTAAGAAAACTTTTTCTTGACTCAATCTAAATTTCCGTTCTCTGTTGGACCGTCGATCCTTTCAAGTATTCCAAATTCCTTTCCTAGGGAATCTAAGAATAAGTTAGTCACAATTATTCACATTCATCCAATTATGCATGTTCCTGGTCTTTTTCTGGGAAATCCTTTTCCCATTTAGAATGTACCCCAAGATTCTATTTTTCGAGAATCTAGACATTTTCCCAAAAGTCAATTATGTTCGTGATTCCTCTTTCTGATAAACATTTATCCATGTTTTCTCAATGCATTCCTATGAATATTTCCACATTCTTTTCTTAAATTTTCCAAAATAAAATATGCTCAATATTCCTCTTTTTGAATAAAAGATTGATACATACAATCTCATGGGATTTACAAAATCAATTATACCCATAATTCCTCTTTCTAATTAAAAATTTATCTATGTTTTCTCTATGCACCCCTATGAATATTTTCACCTTCTTTTCTTTATTTTCTCAAAATAAAATATCATGGGAATCCCTCTTTTAGCATAAATTCATTATGCATACCTACCAAACCATGTTTATCTAAATGAATTATATTCCTAATCATTTCCATAATTCTCATAAATTTAATGAATCTAGAAAATTTATGCATAACCTTCTTTATTTTTCTAGTAAATGAATAATACTTAAAACTCCACTTTTAGCATAAAATCTCTATTATGCCTAAATTCATTCTTTAATGATATAAATGTTTCCATAGCTTCCCCACATTTTCTATGAAATGATAATACCCAAAATTCCACTTTTAATATAAAAATTATTTATGCATAAATTTCATTTTCTAATGATAAAGATTTTACCATAACTTCCCCATATTTTCTATGAAATGAGAATGCTTAAGATTCCACTTTTATCATAAAAATTAATTATGCATAAAATTAATTTTCTAATGTTGAAAATTTTGCCATAGTTTCCCCGCATTTACTATGAAATGAGAATGCCCAAAATTATACTTTTATAATAAAATTTATTATGCATAAACCTTCATTTTATACTGATAAAATTTTGCCATAACTTCCCCGCATTTTCTATGAATTGAAAATGTTCAAAATCACACTTTTAACATAAGAATTACTTTATGCATAAACCTAAGCCTAAGCCTAAACATTAATTCATCATAAATTAAGAAAAGCATGGTTTTAAGAGAAAAACCACAAAATAAAATCCTTCCCAAGCATGAGGGAGGTTAACAACAAAAAGAGAGCATAAACTTCATTGTTTAGGCTTACCCTTGGTTTGCTTGATTCTTTACCTTCTTGCTGTGGAATTGTGTAGCCCTCAAGGAAGATGCTTAGCCACCAAGGGGAGAGGGTAATCTTCAAGAGAAGAAGAGGTTTAGTGAAGCCCCAAAGCTTCACAATGGAGGGTCAATGAAGAGGGATAATAGAAATACACTAAACTAAAAATTACACTAGCATAGAGTTACTCCAATATGAAAATACAAAGGATTAAGGGTCTATTTATAGGTGAGGGAGGCCACCAACCAAGTCTAACTAGAATCTAGAGGCTTCCAGCTTCAGTTTGATCCAATTTGGACAAGTTTTGGACCACTTAGGCCCACTTTTCTGATCTAGTTTTTAAAAGAGGTGAGAGAAGAGATGAAATATCTCATTTTTTTAATTAAAAATTTAGAGTAATGATGCTTATTCTAGGTGCCTCCTTCATGAGCTCCTAAGGTGTCAAAATTCTTTTTTTTTAAAAACTAATAAACCCTCTTTTTTTTTACTATTAAGTACTTATACTAGTCAACTCTTCATCTTATGTGAGAATTTACTTCTTTTTGGGAGATTTTTTTTTATTCTTGCATTTTTCTCATTCAAAAACTTGGATTAATCCTATTGGCCCTTTAGAACACTCTTTGGACCTTAATCCATAATTTTAAGAAAATATGGACCCTTAGGCTAAGGTGTCTAATGCACATTTCAATTAATTCCTAATGCATATTAGAAAAATCTTTTAAACTTTTGTTTTAGGGGAATTCATCTTAAATAAAAGGGATAACTTCATATCCAAAAATATCTCAAAACTGTATTACCTCTCTCTAGAATATTTTCTCTCTCTAGACCAAAACAAGGTCAAACAAGATCTTTTTCCACTTCTAAAGGGGGAGATGATTACAGGAGACTAAAGGGGAGGTTCTTACATCTTTACATCTCAAAAAGCTAGAGGGAGGAATCTTACAAGAAAGGCCTTGTAGTATCTGGGATATTGGCTTGTTAAACAATTACTTTCTTCAATCAGCACTAGTAGCACCCAGGAACGTTTACACAATAGTTGAAATGCTACTAAGCTGCTTCAATGTGTCAATAGTTACTCTACAGTTAAAATATCAAGACTTGACATGAGAAAATATGTAGGCCTTAATCACATTATGTTGTGCCCCCACTTTTCTAGTCTTTGGTTTGTTCTTTGGTGATTATAGGGTGCAAGATGTCATAGATTATTTGCTCTTTCCTATGCATCTATTTGTCCTCAACTGCAGAGCCTAGGCCAGGAACATTATGCTCACACATGTATGGAATGAGAGTGATCCACCATTAGAATTGTCAGCTCCTCCTAAATTATAAAATTTTCAAAGCCGCTCAGCATGGATTGAAGATAGTGTGTGGTGGTTAGAAGTGTCTAGTGTGAAAACTTTCTAGGCAGAAATAAATCTTTTGCCCATCCCTTGGAGTATATCAAACTACTCTATAACAACATACACAACTATTTATAGAATATGCTTTCAGATGATGCTGATACATAGGAGTCTATGTTGATTTGGTCAATTATAAATGAGTAGACAAATAAGAAATCCATGATTTGCGAAATAAATATCATGGCCTCTAGGATCTTGCAAGCAGACTATAGGAAATTGAACAAAGGTTAGAAAAATTAACTTATCCTTGCTTTATACATTCAAATCACTTAGAAGCTCTAGCTCTTTCACAATGTACAAGTGGCTTAGCAAATGTGCCTTATGTGCCCAGAAGAGAACAACATCAGGATTGTGACTTTCCAGAGACTAACAGATGGTGGGAGGACATTCCCATGGCAACTGACAGTATTGAGCAAATATTTGCAGGAGAGGATGTCTTTGAGTTGCTACCAGATAAGGACTACTTAGAAGTGATCAAAGAAGGGAATCTATGGTTACAGCCCCAACTATTTTTTCAAACATTAATGTAGGTAACCACTTTTGACCCTACTTGTCCTTACGATCCTCCTCTTGGAGTACAGACTCGCGCAGCTAAAATGATCGAAAAAAAGACATACTTAGCTTATTCACTTGCAGGTTATATGAAAGAACACATAGAAAAACATGGATGGAAGGCTATAGATTCATGGGTGCCCATAGTCAATCAAACATAGTTCAAGAACCCTCATCTAGTTGACCCATTGGATGTGCAAATAGTGGCATTTCTTATAGAGCATGCATTTGATAAATAGAAGAAAGATCATTAGAAGAAAGAGGTGGATATGCTTCACCACCAAAGTACAATGAAAAGAATCAGAGATGGGAGGGTGAACAACTTGAAAGGTGGCAACATTACTTACAGGTAGAACAATATGCCTATACTTACTTCCACTCCCCATGCAGATTAAGGGTTGATCCATGTTATATGCCATATCCTAGACCGTGGACAAGCAAGGAATTCATAGATAAGAAGGACAGGAATCCTCACTGTATCTTTAATTATCCAAAGTTCAAACCTCTACCTTCACAATGATTCAGGAAATGTGCCAACATTTGAAGGTCTGCTATTATGCATGGAGGTAGATTCCAGATCCGGCTTTTGTGTGTGGCTACCATCAAGTTCATACAGTTGTTGATTACGCTTATAGATATGCCTCACAAGGGTACAAGATGGGGAGCTCAAAAGTTACTTTATGAACTTAATAAAGGGCCTAGCAGCTTTCTACTTCCATCATCTCATATTTTTGCCTGGACATATGTTGTGTGATTTTGAGACTATGGTGGATACAGAATTATGGCCCCCCTACAAGGGATTCATAAGAACAAAATATTCCTTAGAGCTATGAAAACTACATTGGCAAATATCTTCCAATCATTTTCTCTAAAACTGAATGCATGCAGAGTACTAATGTAAAAATTGTAAATATAAGTAAGAGTTTCCTTCTATCTTGTTGGGCAGAGGGCATAGTCCTTTTCCAACAAAAAAAACATAAAAATCTATTGTCACTAATGATCTTCCCAACCATTAGCATAGTCTAGCTTGTTAAGGGTCACCTAAGATTTTACAATCAAAGGCATAGTCCAGCATCAAGTCATACATTGGCACGTTGTATATATGCACTCACTTTTACTACCAGCTGATTCCGACCAGCTGATTTTGAATGTCTAGCGAATTCCAACCAGCTGATTCTAACCTTTCATACTTGGCCAGCTTGGCTGATTCCAACTACCCGACACTCAATCCGACTACCCGGCTAATTCCAAATGTCCTTCTAATTACGACCAGCTAATTCCGACTGATCACCTGATTCCAAACGTCTTGCTGATTCTGACCAGCTGATCACCTGATTCCAAACGTCTTGCTGATTCTGACCAGCTGATTTTGAATGTCTTGCGAATTCCAACCAGTTGATTCTAACCTGTCATACTTGGCCAGCTTGGCTGATTCCAACTGCCCGACTAATTCCAAATGTCCTTCTAATTCCGACCAGCTAATTCCGACTGATCACCTGATTCCAAACGTCTTGCTGATTCCGACCAGCTGATTTTGAATGTCTTGCGATTAAGTTCACTTAGTCATAATTATGGAATCAACAACATTTCTCAAAATGGACAAATTTCAAGGCAAAGGATTTCATACTTGGTAGATGAAAATCAAATTTCATCTCATGAAGGAGAACCTTTGGAGCATCGTCAAGCCAAGTACTTCATCATTGGATGTGTCAACTAGTACCAATGAGGAGTCAACATTAACAAGTGCTCGAGATATTGCTAGAAATGAATGAGCCTTCTCCATCATTGCTCTAGGCCTTGGTGATGACTACCTTCATCACGTCTATGGTCCACTCTTGACACACCTTGTTTGGTGGCAATGGTAAGAACTCTAAACTCACTTTGAAAATACAATTTTTTGAGTTACAAATGAAACTAGGGGATACCATCACTTCTCACGTCAACAAGATGAGGAGAAAATGAATCAGTTAGTTGCTATCGAGCCTCCTGCAGTGCTTGAAGAGGATGCTATGGTAGTCCTACACTCAAGAGCACTACTAAAGAATATGACACCTTAATCATCACTCTCAAGAAGTTACCCAATCCCACTCTCAACGACATGATCAGTGCTTTTCAGGAGGAGGAGGGAAAGAAGACCCGAAGATCCACTGCTTCAACAAATTTCAACAAATACAAGAAGAAGCATTTACGTCAAAGTTCAAAGGGAAAAGTAGATTACCATGCAAGCATTGTGGGAAGCTCAACCATCCTAAAAAAGACTGCTTCAAAGCTCACCCATATGGAGTGTATAGGAAGAACAATCATCTTAAGAAAGATTGCCACTTCAAGAAATCAAAAACTCATCTAGTAGAAGAACAACATATTGAAGAAATCAATCTTTGTAATACTCAAGATTGGGCTTTCTAAGGTGAATAGTCTATGTTTTTAATAAATGGTTAAGGGGATTTTATTTTCTTTTTTCTTTAGATGTACTAGTCTCCATGAGTGACTTATCTCTTTTATTTTTTGCTTTTTGATCTATGTTCATCTATGTCCCCCTACCCAAGAGGAACCCTACATAGACATGAGAAACTAGGGCATGACCCTAAGATTTATCCTTGATCTAGAGATAGGTAATCCCTTTGAGGAGGGTGTTAGAACAAGGTCTTCCTATCTCATGTGTATGGCACCTTGGGGGGCATATGACCCACCCCTTGGGCTAGGTAGGTGTGTTAGGTCTAACCTCCACAATCATCAATATTCCCCTTGATCAAGGGATGTACCTCTCTATACTCTATATAAGAGAGACTCATGGTTATGAATAGTACAACACTTTTGCACTTTCTAATATATTACACAAGGAATCTACCAAGTATATAGAAGCCAATAATCAAGGCATGCGTCATTTGGACAAGTGTAAGATGCTAAAAATAGAAATATCAATTTTAAGTTAATAAAATAGTAGTTTTCTCAAAATTAAGCTGTAAAAGGAAGCCTCTTGTTGACTTGTATGTGTTAAAAACAACTAGACACCTCATACAGTAGGTATACAATGTGGATATCAAATCTTTTCCAATTTGGACAACCCTATGTTTGTCAAATTTTCATTAGCATCTAGGTGAATACTGCTGAGTGGATTCTGACAAATTATATCAAAAGGCCTAAACAGATATCCATGCCTGATCAAAAAGGGCCCTTCTGCATATCGGATGCCAACAAGACTTCATACATTGATTTATATTTGTCCAAACTTGTAGCAGATCAAATCTCTTGTCAAATAGATAAAGGTACATATAGTTTTCAACACCTCAAAGTACCCGCTCTGCATTGATTTGGAACATTTAGTAATGACAAACCAAAAGTTGTTTATGACTGTTATCTTTAGTAGTTGATTGAAGCCAGAATCATATAAGGTTTCTTGTAGGTTTGAATTGCATCCATGATATGATATTGAATCTTACTTAAATCAGATGCTTATAAACAGATATATGAGCCAATGGTAGGTTTATGTGATAGTATTCATGATTATGCACAAAATCGAGCATCAAGGCTAGTGATATGTCTATGCCTGATGAAAAAGAAGTCTTCTAGATGCTGGAATCCTACTAGAGCCTGTACACATATTTTTTGATGTCTAACCTACAGGCATATCAAATCTAGAACAAATTTGGCATTGTTTGGATATTTTTCAGGCATAACAAAGTAGGCCTTAAAACGCTACTACGGTCCACTCATTGAAGCCACCTTAAGAGACATCCACAAAAAGAAACAATGAAAAAAGGACCCAGTTTTCACATACAGCCTTGAGGATCCAGAAAGTTGTTTACACCCAACTTGGAAATGGTCTTGTGGTACTCAAATGTTCAGGAGTTTCTTCATAGGCCTCATACATGCAAGAACCTACAACAAGAATATCAAATTTTAAGTCTTTTGGAGTGGTTTCAACTGACCAACCAAATCAGTTAAGTAATTTGCATGGTCAAGTTCACCCGAAGGTTTTTTTCACATATCCAAATATCCTTAATGATCCAAGTATAACCACCCCCATCACAATCATTCATCATGTGATATCTAATTGGCAAGGTGCATTGCCAAGCATATTATATTTACAGCCAGATAACATTGCAAGAGAGAATAAGAATCAAATAGTTCTTGGATACCTAAGCATGTTAGTTTTCTTAGGGGTGTTTAAGAAAGTGAAAGTGAATTTTCTAATTGTGGGTCACACTCATGACCATATTGATCAGATGTTTAGCACGTTTTCAAAAAAATTATCTTGCCCACAATACCTTTACTTTTTGACCATGATGACACTTATAGAGAAAGCTTACACACCAAAGCTAGTGGTAGAGCATTTGAAGGAGAGTAGATTTCAAGTTTTTTGTTAATGGCCTAAGGATAGAAAATGCTTGGAGCAGTTGAACAATCTAAGTTATCAACATGTCTTTGTGATTAAGCCTACAGAAGAAAGTGGATAAACATGACGATCTAAGTTATCAACATGTCTTTCTTTATTATATGGAAATAATTTCTCTACTGATACAGAGTGGCTTCCTTTGGGTGGCCTTAAAGTTCTCAAATTTATTCCGGAAATGATTATGTAGGCTTCAAAAATGGCACCCTTGGAAAGCTTAAAAGAAGCAAGAAAGGTAGGTTGTGCTATGGACTCTTAAAGATGCATTGCAGAGAGAAGATCTTTAATTGACAAGGCAAAGCAGTATGTAGGAGAGCAAGATGTAAAATGGTGGGACAAGTTCTTTGAACAACAAGAATAAATACTTGAAAGGAATATGAACAACAAGAATAAATACTTGAAAGGAATATGAACAACAAGAAGAAATACTTGAAAGGAATATCAATAATAACTCATGGAATCTAGCTAGTTCTTTTTAGTGACCAACTATTGTTGAAAAAACCACTTATTTTGCAGCACCAATTCTAGTAGAGATCGATAAACTTCAAAAGAGAAAAACAATTCTTCATATTCATGACATTTAAAAAAAATCATGTTGAGCCCTTTGGCCTTTGGGGTCCAAATTTTTTTTTGACCTTCTGTATTCCAGAGTTTTTTTATCTTTTAATTTTCTGCAACCCTTGGCTATCCGCATTCTGATGTGACCATTCGGATTCCGAAATTTTTTTTTCGTCCCTATTCTAATGCATTCAGGGTACAATAAAAATTTTGAACTTTTTTTAAAAATTTGTAGAAAATTAGATAAAGGTAATTTCCAATTTTTGGAATATCTGGGTTTGTCGATCGGCATGTGGCATGTCTGTTTGAGTGCTCGTGACTATTCGAATTCCTAAAATATATATATATATATATATTTTTGCCTAGAAAATTAGTAATACCATTAAAATTGGAGATTTTAATTGGATTTGAGAATTATCGGGCGGATTTGAAAAAATTAATAATCAATTGTATTCTTGGGGTAATTTTTTTTAATAATTAGCAAACTTAGGAAAATTCTAGAAATTATTTTAGAAATCCTAGATTTTGATATTTTTGAAATGTCAATTGTATTTTGGTAAATTTTATTGCTAAAATTTTCTAGAAAAATTTACATTTGGAGTGCCATAAGATAGAATTTGGTGGATTTCAAGATTAGAAAATTTTCAGGCCCTAGGAAAATAGAGAAAATTAGGGAAAAATCATGATAATTCTTTTTTCTCAAGAATTTAATATTTTCGAGGGTTATTTAGTATTGAAGTACGTTTTTTATGTGCTGAAATTAGATAGATGTAGGTTATTTGCATATAATTAATGTAAGTGTGCCTTGTATTTATAGTTATTTTCGTTTGGATTAATTCTAGACTGTGTTTTCATGATTTTTTACCGTTATTTAGCCACCAAATGCTAATTAAAGCATTTTTTCTTATGCACAGTTAGTTCTAGAGAATTGATTTGCTATATCATTTGGTCAGGAGTGGGCAAGTGAAGTTAGTTTGACTAAATCGTGATTTTTGAAGACCTTTATTACCATGGCTCATATTAACTTCTCAGTCAATATGACAATGTTAATGAGATGAGTAATCATCCCAACTCAGGCAACTATTGAAGAAGAGGAGGCTGTTGGAAAGAGTGAATTTTTGGAAGTGACAGAGCGTCTAGAGGCAACTATTGCCAAATGCCATCACGAGATGGAGTTACTAAAGATGCAATTCTTGACTTTACACAAAAAGCTCTTTTGGTGGCACCTCCTTCTCCTACCAAAGCAATTGCTCCGTCATTTGAACCAAAGGTGTACGACGGTGAGAAAAAAGAGAAGAATCAGGAATGTGTAGATGCTTAGCTCAATAGGTGGACTTCACAATTTGCCTTTCATCCATTCATTGATATGCAAAAGCTACAGATGGCGTAGGGGTTATTGAAAGGGAAGGCATTAACTTGGTGGAAGGATCTCAAAGAAGATTCCATTCCTACCACTTGGAAAAGTTTTGAGGAAGCTTTCAAAAAAGGGTTTGTCCAACCAAAGTTTGAATTCGAAATAATTGCCAAGCTTGTTAAAAATAGCATGGGAAATTAGTCTTTTGACAATTATGTACATAAGTTTAGACATTTGGCCACCAAAGCCAAGTCTAATGATCATACTTTGTGTGGGATTTTCATCAATGGTCTAGCGTGTGACTATCAGTATGAGGTAAAAAAAATGCAAGGTCAAAATGACTGAGGATGTTATTCATGCAGCTCAAGCTTTTCATAAGACTATGGTTGGTGCCAACACTTCAAAACCATCGTATAATGAAAAGAAATCCACGTTCACTTTTTCAAATAGTGGACAAAAAAAAAGTTGGTTTTCACACCAAAACCAAATAATTCTGACAACGCTAGCAAGAAGCAGAAATTTGTCACAGCAAGGATAATATCACATGTTTTAAATGCAAGGAAAAAGGACATAAAAAGAAATTTTATCCTTTGAATGGAGCTATAGCACCTTCGGCGACTGGACAAAATGTGGCACCAAAGAAGTTTATACCAACGAAATCTATGCACATTACAAAACTTCAAGGTAAATTTTTTGAAGAGTCAATATTACGCATATTGAAGGAAGCCAATGTTCAGATTGTACTTTTAGTAAATATATTTTTGGTCCAAATGAATTATTTCATGTTTATGGATCAATAAATGGACATCAGCAGGTTTATATTTTATTTAATCCTGGTAGTACTCACAATTTTATTGACAACATTGTGGTACAGAGGATGAAGCTGGAAACCACACTAAATGATCACATGTACAATGTCAGGATGACTGGAGGACAAGTCCACTTCTGAAGAAGGTGTCAAAACTACCGTTAGACATCTAGTTGTACTCAAATAGACTTGAATTTCTTGTCATGATCTTTGGTCATGTAGACATCATTTTAGGGATGGAATGGTTTCATCGAAAAAATAAGGATTTTTCTGTTGATTGGGTCAAACATTTGATGTCTTTCCATCACAATGGAAACTTTGTTACTCTTAAGGTAAACATTGCTTACCCAAGGAAACTTTTATTAATGAGCTTTAGTTAATGGAAAATCTTTTTAATTATGAACTTTTCCAATTGGTTATGGATCCAGTGTCTTCATGTGTTCATTTTGATGTAACCACTGTTTCTTTGGAAATTTGGGAAAGTAAAGTGTTAAATTACATTAAGAGCGAATTTCATGATGTATTTCCTTATGAGTTACGTCACGGGTTACCTCCTAAACGAGAGGTGGACCATAAAATTGAGCTAGTGCTAGGTGCAAAACCTGTTAGTATTTCTCTATATCGGCTTAGCCAGACTGAGGAAGATGAGGCAGCAAAGCAACTAGCTGAATACTTGAGAATGGGTCAAATTAGACCAAGTAAGTCTCCTTGGGGTGCACCAGTTCTCCTACTTAAGAAAAAAGATCAAGGTACCTGGCGGATGTGTATTGATTACAAATATCTTAATAAGACTACAATTAAGAACAAATACCCATTGCCTAGATTAGATGATCTCATTGATAGGTTGCAAGGAGCTAAGTATTTCACGAAGCTTTATTTGCAAACCAGTTATTATCAGATCCGTATTGCAGAGAAAGATGTTCCTAAAACTACTTTTAGGACACTTTATGGCCATTATGAATTTTTAGTGTTACCCCCTTTGGTCTCACTAATGCACCTGCAACTTTCCAATAGATGATGAATGATATATTTCAAGATCTGTTTTGTATTGTAAGTTATCTAAGTGTGATTTCTTCAAAAATGAATTGTTATACTTGGGTCATAACATCTCTCAAGATGGCTTACGTGTAGATTTGGATCAAATCCAAAAGGTTTTGGAATGGCCAGTTCCGCATACGGTCAAGCAGTTAAGATCTTTCTTAGGTTTTGTGGTATGTCTTCAAAAATCTGTCTCAAGGATTATTCGAAGTTGACAGTGCCTTTACCAACCTTCTTAAGGGTAAAAATAAGAAGTCTAATTCTTCGATTGAGTGGAATGAGAAGCGATAGGAAACTTTTGATACTCTGAAATATAAAGTTCGAGATGATCTTGTGTTAGCCTTACCATACCTAACATGCCTTACATTGTTGAGACTAATGCTAGTGTTTTGCGGTAGGCACAACTTTGTTCCAAGATGGAAAGCATGTGGCCTTCGAGAGTAAGCAACTCAGCAATGCACAGACTAGGTACCCAGTTCAGGAGAAAGAGTTGTATGAAATCATTTATGCTTTAAAGGCATGGAGACAGTATCTTTACAGGTCTCAGTTTATGATATTGACAGATCATCAGTCTTGTAGTTCATTTGTGATCACTCAAACTTGAAAGGTAGAAAGGCCAGATGGGCTGAATTGATGGAGGACTTTGATTAAATGTAGAAAAGGTAGCTTAAATAGCATTACTGATGCATTGAGTTGAATTGGTGAAATTAATCAACTTAGCTTCATGGAAAATACTTCTAACTTGTACGATTCACTTAGGGAAAAATGCAGTACATATATTTTCTTTGAATAATATTGAAATTTGGCAAAATCAGGGTCCAGCTTTGAGGTAAATCAAAACCTAGTGAATGAAGGAAAAGCCAACCAATTTTATATGCGAAATGGTCTTTTATTCCAAAATGATAAGGTTTGCGTACCGGATGTGCCGAAAATTAAAGTTAGGATCCTATTTGAGTGTTGGAAATTAAACTGAGGATCCTATTTGAGTGCCATGATGCACCATCGATAGGACATCTGGGCATACAACGTGCCTTGGTTTTGGTTAGAAGGACTTTTTATTGGCCAAAAATGAAGGATTTTGTTCATAATTATGTGGTCAAGTGTCATCAGTGTGAGATTAATAAGGCAAAGCACCTTAAATCTATTAGGTTGTTACATTTTTTGGATATTCCGTCTCAAAAGTGGGAAATTATTTCCATGGATTTCATTACGGGATTTCCACGTACCAGCAGGGGTCACGATGCCATTTGGGTAGTCATGGATAGATTGACAAAGATGGCTAGGTTTTTACCCACCACGAAGACAACAGTTAAAGCATCGGAATTGGCTTACCAATTTGTCGAGAAACTATTTAGACTGTATGGTCTATCTTCTAATATTTTGAGTGATCGGGACTCTAAGTTCATGGCTCATTTTTGGCAGAAAGTTTTCAAGAAATTGGAAACTACTTTGAGTATGATTTCCTTTGATCACCCACAGTAGTCTGATGGTCAAAGAGAGTGTGTGAATTAGATGGTAGAGGATATGCTTCATGATTATGTCTCTGGAAAACCATGGAGTTAGGAAAAATATCTTCCAATGATGGAATTTGTCTATAACAGTTCTAAGCATACGGCTACTACTGGTTATAGTCCATTCATGCTTCTGTATGAGTATCACCCACCAGGGCACCTGTTGATGTTGATCTTAAGGACATTGAGCTTGATGCATCAAGGTATTTCTTGTGAGATATGTTGGAAATGCTTACCCAAGCTCAGGAATCTATCAGGAGTGCTCAAGATAGAGCACGGTTTTATGCTAATAGGGGACGCTCACCTCGAGTCTTGTGAGCCAGGAGCATTGGTTTATTTAAAAGTTCCTAAAGATTCTTAGACTTTGTCAACAAGAAAGTGCTCAAAATTATCCCCTAGATATTGTGGTCCATTCCGAGTTATACGCGACGAATTGGAATGGTTGTGTGTATGAATCAAAGCTACCTCCACATGTCAAAGTTCATTCAGACTTTCATGTCAATAGACTAAAAGAGAAGCTGAGAGGTGAGGATAACACAGTTACTCCTCAAGAACTCATTAAAGTCAAAGATTTGTCTTATGTTCCACATAAACCTTGAATTCAGGGAAAGGAAACTTTGTATTTGCTTAATCCCTAAGGTTAAAATTAAGTGGAAAGACAAGGAAATTGAGGATTCAACTTGGGAGTCAATTGAGGACGTTCAACACAGTTTTCCTTCTTTTCATTACAAGAGTGGAATGTTTTGAGAGAGGGGAAGTATGTTATGTGCACATTATATCTGCATATACTAGGAGGCAAGCATGGGAGCATGCTCTAGTGGGGCAAGGGTTAGGTCTAACCTTGGGTTGAGGTTAGGGTCAAGTAACCAAGGACCACACATGGAAATGGAGAGTCAAGAGACACTTGAGGGCCTTCCTATATAATAGGGGCATGGGGCACTCTCAAAGGGATGTTCTCTTGTGTAGAGCATTGTGTCTACTCTCTTGCCATTTCATGCTAGAGCTATGTGCTGCTGGAGTGAAGTCATATCTCTTGGTGGTATGGGACACCAAGGTAAGGAATGTGGTACTTCATTGTATTTATGTGTGCACCCTTGGGCTTGGGGGTGGTCGGGTGGATGACTGTATGCCTGGTTTATGCATGTTCATGCATAGTGATTAGCTAGAGAGATATTTAAAGTTTTAACAAAGAGCCCCCCTGTGGGGGAGACGCATCGGGAGACCTAGTGATACTTTTGCCAAAGCAAAAGCAGCCTGCTCCCCCCCCGCTAGCACGTCTACCCCCAGACTCCCTACTACGTCGTGGTAGTCAAGACGGATGTGAGGGAGCGGGTGGGTATAGTCAAGGAAGGTGGTGTAGGCTCATCACAACCATATCATGATGGGTCTGCACCACTTAGCCCTGCATGGTCTGTCCCAACGACTCGCCAAGTGGGGTAGATTTTCCCCATGGCATCAACTGGCCAAGTGAGGTAGATTGCCCCCATGGCCTGGCCCAATTGTAAGCCCGCCTTCATATAAGATTCAAAAATAAGACTTACAAAATGCATAAAAGATTAACTTTGTGTATGTGAAAAGGTTTGATGGAACCATACCTATCTGAGTAAACTTACACCAAGCTTGTTGCCCATATCGTTCATTTATAAATAGATAGCAGATGTTCCACATCACGGTCTTATGAGGGGTTGATCAACATTGCCTATACATATATGCATGAGGCAACAAAACACGATTGCTCTAATAAAGCCATGCTTAAAGCTTAGACAAAAAATACAACATGTGATATTAAAGCATTGTTAAGACCTCCTACAATACTGCTTAGACAAGTAGGGTGGATAGTGCCCCTTTTAGATGATAGCTTCTTAGGACTTTCCAAACCCTCCCCACTATTAAAGCCAAAGGCAACTCCTCTTTTACAAGATAAGGGTAGTGAGAAGATCAAGGGCTCCCCCTCCACTATAACCACCTACTCGCAGATAACCACTCCTAACTTGACATAAACAACATTCTAGATGGCATATAACAATGCCCCATATCTCTATGCATAAGTCTAAACCCTAAACCCGATACCCAAGGGTGCAATAAACATGGGTTAAATGAATAAGAGTGCTTACCTTGATAATGTCAAGCCAACCAAGAGAAAATAACAACACAAGCTTAGACAATAAAGGCAACATGTAATATTAGAACATTGTTTAAGACCTCCTACACACAATACTGCTTAGACAAGTAGGGTGGACAGTGCCACTTCCGGATGATAGCTTCTGAGGACTTTTCACACGCTCCCCACTATTAAAGCCAAAGGCAACTCTTCTTTTACAAGAGAAGGATAGTGAGAAGATCGAGGGCTCTAACTCCACTATAACCACCTACTTGCAGGATAACCACTCCTAACTTGACATAAGCAGCATTCTAGATGGCATATAACAATGGCCCATATCTCTGTGCATAGCCTATGCATACCCTATGCATAGCTTATACATAAGCCCTATTGCATAAGCCCTATACATAGCCTATGCATAGGGGCCATAGGCTCTTGACCTAAACCTAATCCCCGCCGACACCCACCAAGGGTGCATAAACACAAAGAGAAGAAGCATAAACAAAGAATGGAAAAAAAGGCCTTACCTCTTCTAGCCAAATCCATATGAACCGCTATGTGGCCATAACCCTTCGTGGTTGTTCGCTTGAATAGACCTACAAAATATTATCATAATAAATCAAAACATTAGTTAATTAGCACTATGCATAGGTTATGCATAAGCACTATGCATAGGCACTATGCATAGGGTATGCATAGGCTATGCATAATTACTATGCATACCCTATGCATAGGCTATGCATAATTACTATGCATACCCTATGCATAAGCACTATGTATAAGCTATGTATAAGCACTCTACATAAGCACTATGCATAATCTATGCATAATCTATGCATAGGATATGCATAAGCACTATGCATAAGGTATGCACTACGCATAGGGTATGCATATGCATGCATACCCTATGCATAAGCACTATGCATAAGGTATGCACTATGCATAGGGTATGCATATGCATGCATACCCTATGCATAAGCACTATGAATAAGCTATTCATAAGCACTATTCATAGGGCATGCATAAGCCTATTGACCTAACCCTAATCCTCGGCACCTAAGGGTGCAAAAACACAAAGAGAATACGCATAAACAAAGAATGGAAAAAGAGGGCTTACCTAATCAATGCAGAGGCCAATATATACGACAATGTCATATATAACAATTGAGCATGCTCGGACATATGGTCTTCATGAGGCACTGGCACGACCAAGTGCGGATGATAACATGGAGGAGAACCATATGAGAGTGCTAGGTAACATACCACACCATTCGGTGACATTGGATAGAGTGCGGAAGGTGGCAAGGCCTCATATGGAAAGCATGGCTAAGACTCCTCTTCCCTAACCAATGAATGAGGTGCCTCCACCATTGCCACATGAGGAGGAAGAGAATCTCATCATGGACAACATGGTGAATGACTTCTTTGGACAGGAGGTCATAGATGATAGAAATCTCTAATGTCACAAGAGGAGAAAACCTTGCATAGAGAGGCAACCACCCCTTTGTATGAGGAATGTTCATACTCCACACTACAAGCAAACTTGGAGCTGGAGTGAAGTCATATCTCTTCTTGGTATGGGACATTGAGGTAAGGTATGTGGTACTTCATTGTATTTATGTGTGCACCCTTGTCGGGTGGATGAGTATATGCCTGGTTTGTGCATGTTTATGCTTAGTGATTAGCTAGAGAGATCTTTAGGGTTTTAACAGTGGTATCAAAGTGGTCTCTAGTTAATTTTTTATGTTCTTTCTCCTCTTATTTTTCTCTCATTATTCTAAATTTTTAAAGTAAATTTTAACATTTACTAAGCAAAAAATGTTATTTTTTGGTTTGTTTTGGTGGCCTATGCATTGGGAACATCAATATGGTGGTCATAATTTGGTGCTTCTTGACTTGGATGGATGTATCGACATTGTGGGGAAATTTCGTGAGTGGAAATATGCATTTTACGAATTTTTTACCAAAATACCACACATACTATTGTAGATATTTTTTGGTAGAAAGGATTCCCTAAATTTTTATAATTTTTAGGAATTTTTTCTAATTATTTAGAAATTTTTAAGAGCATTTTTATTGTAAAAAAGGCATTTTTAATGCATTTTTTCAGGCGGGCATGCTATCGATATTCTGTCGATTTTCTGCTGAATTTTAGTAGGGGGAAGCATGTTAATGCATCAGGTTCTCTCCCATGTGCATGGCATTTTTTCCATGTCTCTAATCTGAATTTTTCTTCAAAAGATCTTTTCCACGTGGGAACACCTCTTATTTGGGTGGATTAATGAAAATTTATTGGCTAATTAACGCACATTTTTGGTGGCTAAACTTGATTATCTCATAATCATGGTTAAGGCTTAATCACTGAGTTTAACAGAGAAGAGAGGAAGGAGATGGTGGAAGAGGGTGTGGAGATGGCGACGGGAAAGAGGAAGGGACTGCTCCCCCCTCTCCCTCATGAATTCGGGCACGGGGGCGGGGGGGATTCATTTTGTTGGCCGTCGGTGCATAACGCCCCCCCCCACATTTTCTTCAAAATAAAAAATAAAAAACCTTTCAAAAGTTTTAATTAAAGCTTTATTAACCTTTGATTAAAGCTTAAAAAAAAGAGAAAAATAATTCTTCATATTCATGATATTTAGAAAAAATCATGTTGAGCCCTTTGGCCTTTGGAGTCCAAATTTTTTTTGACCTTCCGTATTCTGGAGTTTTTTATCTTTTAATTTTCTGCAACCCTTGGCTGTCCGCATTCTGATGTGACCATTCGGATTCCGAAATTTTTTTATCGTTCTTATTCTAATGCATTCGGGATATAATAAAAATTTTAACTTTTTTTAAAAAATTTATAAAAAATTAGACAAAGGTTATTTCCAATTTTTGAAATATCCGAGTTTGTCGATCGGCATGTGGCATGTCTGTTGGAGTGCTTGTTACTATTCGAATTCCTAAGAAATATATATTTTTTACCTAGAAAATTAGTAATACCATTAAAATTAGAGATTTTAATTGGATTTGAGAAATGTCGGGCGGATTTGAAAAATTTTGTGATCAATGGTATTCATGAGGTAAATTTTTTTAATAATTAGCAAACTTAGGAAAATTCTAGAAATTCTAGATTTTGATATTTTTGAAATATCAATTGTAGTTTGACAAATTTTATTGCTAAAATTTTCTAGAAAAATTTACATTTGGAGTACCATAAGATAGAATTTGGTGGATTTCAAGATTAGAAAATTTTTAGGCCCTAGGAAAATAGAGAAAATTAGGAAAAAATCATGATAATTCTTTTTTCTCAAGAATTTAATATTTTCAAGGGTTATTTAGTATTGAAATACGTTTTTTATGTGCTGGCATTAGATAGATGTCGGTTATTTGCGTATAATTAATGCAAGTGTGCCTCGTATTTATAGTTATTTTCGTTTGGATTAATTCTAGACTGTGTTTTCATGATTTTTTACCGTTATTTAGCCACCAAATGCTAACTAAAGCATTTTTTCTTATGCGCGGTCAGTTCTAGAGAATTGATTTGCTAGATCATTTTGGTCAGGAGTGGGCAAGTGAAGTTAGTTTAACTGAATCGTGATTTTTGAAGACCTTTATTACCATGGCTCATATTAACTTCTCAGTCAATGACAATGTTAATGAGATGAGTGATCATCCCAACTCAGGTAGGGAAGATCTTAAATTCCAAGTTGAAGAAGAGGAGGCTGTTAGAAAGAGTGAATTTTTGGAAGTGACAGAGCGTCTAGAGGCAACTATTGCCAAATGCCATCACGAGATGGAGTTACTGAAGATGCAATTCTTGACTTTACAAAAAGCTCTTTTGGTGGCACCTCCTTCTCCTACCAAAGCAGTTGCTCTGTCATTTGCACCAAAGGTATACGACGGTGAGAAAAAAGAGAAGAATCAGGAATGTGTAGATGCCTTGCTCAATAGGTGGACTACACAATTTGCCTTTCATCCATTCACTGATGCGCAAAAGCTACAAATGGCGCAGGGGTTATTGAAAGGGAAGGCATTATTTTGGTGGAAGGATCTCAAAGAAGATTCCATTCCTACCACTTGGAAAAGTTTTGAGGAAGCTTTCAAAAAAGAGTTTGTCAAACCAAAGGATGAATTCAAAATAATTGCTAAGCTTGTTAAAAATAGCATGGGAAATCAGTCTTTTGACAATTATGTACATAAGTTTAGACAATTGGCTGCCAAATCCAAGTTTGATGATCATACCTTGTGTGGGATTTTTATCAATGGTCTAGCTCGTGAGACTATTAGTACGAGGTAAAAAAATGCAAGGTCAAAATAATTGAGGATGTTATTCATGCAGCTCAGGTTTTTCATAAGACTATGGTTGGTGCCAACACTTCAAAACCATCGTATAATGAAAAAAAATCCACATTCGCTTTTTCAAATAGTGGACAAAAAAGAAAGTTGGTTTTCATACCAAAACCAAAAAATTTTAACAACTCTAGCAACAAGAAGCAGAAATTTGTCAGCAGAGCAAGGATAATGGAGAGACGGAAAACTCTCTCACTTGTAGCAAGAATAGTATGATCCACACTTAGCTCAATCCAATGGGATTTGCATCCCTTTCGGAGCTAGGGATTCAACCCGTTCCGGTGCACAAAAGCTTATCCATTTGATGGAGAGAATGCTAGGAATACTACTACTATTGACATAGACTTAACATACACACAAGCTCAATCTTGCTATTGCTCACTCAACTCCACATTCTACTCATCCATGCATCCAAACAAGAAGAAAGCTTAGCTATTTCATACACAAGATTAAAGCATTCTTCTTTCTCAAATACTCATTTCCCTAGCATGCACACAATCCTTGAAGCTATCAATAAGAAACATGCACACTAGAGAATTGACATGAGAAGAGAGATAAATATCAACTCATTGCATTGAATCAACAAAAAATAGAACTTACAACAATGTAGATGAGGAGAGAGAAGAGCTTGCACCTCTATGGGAAAAGAGGGAGAGCTAGTCTCAAGAGAGCTCAAACATGAGTTTGCCCAATGTGTCCATAAGCTCTTAAATGAGCCACTTTTTATACAAAAACTCTAAAACTCCCAAAAGTTTCCATGTGGGATTATTGTCAAGCCCACTCCCACACTCATCTACAACTTGGAACTCTTTACAAGAGCCCTAAGTATCTTTTTGTTGCATCCTTGCATTGATCTTCACTCGTCATGCAACACTCCCCCCTTCCTATTTTGCGCACGTCCTCGAGCGCGGTAGTAGCAAGAGCTGCAAAAAACAATGGATACAAGTAAAGTCTTTTATTGAAAAAAAGAAAAGAAAAGAAAAGAAAAAAAACCAGCAATGATAATTTCACACGTGAGCATACAAGTGCAAGGCTGATTAAAGTTTTAAAGAGTACTAAAATAGGTGAGTAAAGACTAGTCAAAGTGAGACTAAGTGGTAGATAGTGCTATGCAAAGGCAAGTGTGCTTGCACACCACAGGTTATGACCGCAGTCTCAATGTCCTACAAGTATTTAAGTTATTCCTAAGTGGCAAACCTACTCCTAAATATGAGCAATGGTGATTGGACCTTTTTTTTTGATGTGTGTGTAGAGGGTGATAAAGATTAAGGTTCCATCCCAATGAGACCCAAGCAATGGCCAAGAGACCTCTGCCAAGAGAATCTAAAGGCCGCTAAGTATCTCAAAGGCGACAGACCCTTTTCTTTCTTTTTGTCATAAAGGAGTACCCCATGAAGATGAGGGCATCGGTCTCAAGGGCCCATAGTGTACCCCAGAGTCCTACCAACATCCATCAAGGCGATAGATTCCTTGAAGGTCTTTTTCTGAAGTTTTTAGACGTCAGTGTTCACCCCATGGAAACCAAGGCATCGGCCCCAAGGTGCTAAGACAACCCTAGGTCCTACCAAGCATTCCGCATGGCTGTAGACACGTCATGTCTCGATTCACTTTATATATTTATTTAGGGTATATTTTCGTAAATTTTTTATTAGTCCTAGCACCTAGCTCATACCTAAGAGGTAGCTACCACTAGGGATAACTAATATACCTTGAAAGCATAAGAACTTGGCATACTCCATTGGTATATGTCCTACACTGTCTTTAAATAGAAATATCTGCTACTAAGTCCTCTAAGAATCTAGAAATTACTCACCACATTTTAACAACTAATCTAAAACTTAAACCAGCCAACTGTGTGTGAACATGCAAACAATGTATCCAAAAGTTAAAAGCACATAAAAAACAAAAGATTATGATTTGAATACACTTGTTGTAGTGCTCGTTGATGTTGTTCGTTTGCATTGATGCATTGCTGATGTTGTGCAGATTGCTTCTTTGCTCTTTGTAGGTGTTGCATGTCTCCCCCCTTCCTAATTTGTGTGCACGGTAGGTGGACTGTTGGGGCCTGGTTGATGCTCTTGTTTAGCTGAGACCTCTGCAAAATGTTTATTAACAAACAAGAAAAGAAAAGAAAGGAATAAAATTTGCTATTGGTGCCAATCACCGAATATAGCCGAGGGGAAAAACCCAATGGGAGAAAAGTGCCCTGGCTTGTCGATCTTATTGTGGAGTCGCTGAGCTTACCCTTGCGCTGGTGGTGGATCTGTGTCCTCGTCTGCTAGAAAGATGGTATCAATTTCTTCAGGATGCATGGACAACAACCCTTCACAAAAACCGGCCTCTGGAGAAGGTGGTAGAGGAAGGAGTGCTTCCTCGCTAAAATATGGCATTGGTTCTATGGGAAGGTTCAGCAGACAATTTCGATTTTGGAACTGCGCAATATAGGTACTCATATTGATCCAATATTGACATGTTGAGGCTTGGGGAAGGAGGGCTTGCAAGATCGGTGGTAGCAAGTCATTTAAGCATGTATCCCTCCATTGTTGTGCAACTTGTGCTTGAACCTCCTCAGGTAACCTACGTTGATTTGGTCCTCTCTCTGGTATTCTCACATTAAGAAGATTATGGCGTTGGGGTGTAATTCCCACAATTTGTTTCATTAAGCCCGTACCATATCGTCTAAAGTAAGAGCGGCATATCCAACAAATATGTGAAGCTTCTCCTAATACGAGTCGTGCACACTCTTGACAATGTGGAAATGGGTGATGCTGTTGATAGAATAACGTGACAAAGTGATGCCCACAGCAATTTTCACCTAAGGGAGCATAGAAGTACCTAGAATGTGTTTGAAACGGAGGAGCACTATAACCCCTGCGATGATCAGGTCGAGTACTGTCAGGGTCAATGCATGGTGGACATGTATCTTGCCAAATATCCATCAGGAGTTATCTGTGGACGTAGAACAATGAAATTTAGAACACTCATATCCATCATTATAATTCCAATAAAAAACAAGATTATCTCAAAAAGAACACAATCCTCTAAAGGCATAAGGAACCACATTATTCAAACATTGATCTACAAAGAGCTTCAATTGTAGTGTTAATGCCTTATCTTTAGTTTTGGGTATGTCCTTTTTATTAAGAGGTGGGAATTTTATCAATTGTCTTGGAATTTGAGCAAGATAAGAGGATTTAGGCATTGAAGTGCTAGAATCTATGCTCAAATGAGACTCATTTGGACTTGTCTTAGGTACACAAGTTGATGGTGGAATTGTGTAACAAGGAGAAATTGGGACAACTGGTATTTCAATACATGTTTTAGGAAGATCAACACAAGTGGATTTGTGGGTGCTATCACAGCCACCTATCTTGAAGAGTTTGTGGGTGCTATCACAGCCACCTATCCTATCTTGAAGAGTTTGTGCTGATTTCTTTTGCACCCACTGATATGGAAAACCAAGGGTGGCTTTTGGAATCTTTCTGATACACTCTTTTACCCCTAGTAAACCATGGCATTTTGGAAGCCAAATTGCTGCTGCACCCTCATAATAGCCCTGTGCTTTAAGAACATGTTTTGGGACCCAACGAGTAACAATCCGAGGTTTAGGCTTGGAAAAGATGTGCTTTTTAGGAGGCTTAGCAACTGGGCTAGATGGTACAAGTTTGTACGCATCTTTGGGTAGCCAAATTGATAATTCCTTCTTGCCTGGCCTTCTTTGAGTAGCAACTAGAGTAGTTGGAACATGCCAACCATGGCCCTTACTTGAGTACTCATCAATTATCCACATCATTTGTGTTGGAGCTTCAAGAGCAGATTTTGAAAGTGGGTTGTGTAGGGTAGAAACACCACCCTTTTGACGTGATAAAGCTCATGGAGTAGCAGATCCCAAGATGCAATCCGAATCAATTTGCAACTTGTATTGTCTATTCTTCCAATCTAATGAGCAATTGGTAGCACTTAACCACGATCGACCGAGAACAGCCTCTACTACTGCCTTGGACTTACTTGCCACATAAAAGGACACTGACATCTGGTGATCCTGAATGGACATCATAATGACACATTTTCCCTCTATAGGGTTATCTTCACCTGAGAAGCTTCGTAAGTCAATAGGAATTTGCACAAGTGTTGGTTGTCCCAAGGCTTTCCATGTGTCAAACGAGAGAACATTATAATCTGCACCAGAGTCAATTAAGGCAGAGACAAAGTAGGTAGTCTCATGAAGATGAAGGCACACTTGAATATTGAATGGATCGACATATGGTTCATCAGTAGCCAGCTGTAGGGCCAACACAGAAGCTTTGCGATGCTCCTTGGCTTTTGCAACTCTAGCTTTAGCCTCCTCTTGAGCCTGACGTTTAAGTAGGTCTAGTGCTTCTTTCCGTGTTTGTGCAGCATGCATCTGTTGAAGCATGGCTTCAGTTAATGGTTCATTGTATTTCTTGAGACGACTTCCATTAATGAAGTTAGGCATTTGCTCACCTTCTAGTGTCTCTAAACGCACAGGACCACTTGGAGTAAGCTCATTAATCACAAACGGTCCTAGGCCACGTTTCTTGAGCTTTCGTTTATGCTTCTTAAGTGTGTACAAGAGCACAAGGTCCCCTTTTTTGAATCGGCCAGTTGTTACATTTCTATCATACCATTGCTTTTGTCTCCTCTTCTCAGCATACATCCCCATTACCGCCAATAAGTGGGTCTCATCAAGCTTTTCCAATTCGTCAATGCGTTGTGAAAGCTCATGACCAGTCCAATCCAATTATTTAGCTACTCGTAGAGTAGGTACAAGAAATTCAATGGGAAGAATTGCATCTAATCCAAAAGAAAGCTCAAATGGGGTTGTGCCCACAGATGTTTTATAGGCTGTCCTATATGCCCAAAGAACTGAGTGCAACTTTTGCTCCCAATCAGTCCTATGTCCCTCAACAATCTTAGTTAGTGCTGTGCAGAGGAATCTTGTTAGTACTCTCAGCTTGTCCATTGGTCTGGGGATGATAGGGTGCAGAACGCTTGTGAATTACCATAAATTCTTGAAGCAAAAACTCTATGACCTCATTTACAAAGTGCACACCTTGATCACTAACGATCTCAATAGGTAAGCCATAGCGTGTAAACACGTACTCATACAAGAACTTGGCTGTGGTTCTGGCATCATTTTTGACTGTAGCCTTTGCCTCTACTCATTTGGTCAAATAGTCAATTGCGACTATAATATATTCTGCATGCGTGTGACGAGCTGGAGGTTTAATGGGACCGACAAAATCAATACCCCATTTTGCAAAAGCACGTGTGCTTAACATAGGTTGCAATGGCATATTGTCCTTTGTGATGGGAGGTTTGGTCCTTTGACAATCGTCACAACGTTTCACATATTCTTCGGCATCCATTTGTAAGGTTGGCCACCACAGCCCAGACCTCCTTTGGATATTTCGTCTCGAAAGTGGGAAATTATTTCCATGGATTTCATTACGGGATTTTCATGTACCAACAAGGGTCACGATCCCATATGGGTAGTCATGGATAGATTGACAAAGATGGCTAGGTTTTTACCCACAAAGACAACAATTAAATCGTCAGAATTGGCTTACCAATTTGTTGAGAAACTATTTAGACTATATGGTCTATCTTCTAATATTGTGAGCGATCGGGACTCTAAGTTCACGACTCATTTTTGGCAAAAAGCTTTCAAGAAATTGGAAACTCCTTTGAGTATGATTTCCTCTGATCACCCACAGTCTGATGGGCAAACAGAGTGTGTGAATTAGATTGTAGAGGATATGCTTCATGATTATGTCTCTGGAAAACCATGGAGTTGGGAAAAATATCTTCCAATGATGGAATTTGCCTATAATAGTTCTAACCATATGGCTACTGGGTCCATTCATGCTTCTGTATAGATATCACCCAGGGCACCTGTTGATGTTGATCTTAAGGACATTGAACTTGATGCATCGAGGTATTTCTTGTGTGAGATATGTAGGAAATGCTTACCCAAGATTAGGATTCTATCAGGAGTGCTCAAGATAGAGCATAGTTTTATGCTATTAGGGGACGCTCACCTCGGTCTTTTGAGCCAAGAGCATTGGTTTATTTAAAAGTTCCTAAAGATTATTAGACTTTGTCAACAAGAAAGTGCTTAAAATTATTCATAGATATTGTGGTCCATTCTTCCGAGTTATACGTCAGATTGTAATGGTTGTGTATGAATTAAAGCTACCTCCACATGTCAAAGTTCATCCAGTCTTTCATGTCAATAGACTAAAAGAGAAGCTGAGAGGTGAGGATAACACAGTTACTCCTCAAGAACTCATTGAAGTTGAAGATTTGTCTTATGTTCCACATGAACCTTGAATTTAGGGAAAGGAAACTTTGTATTCGCTTAATCCCTAAGGTTAAAATTAAGTGGAAAGTCAAGGAATTTGAGGATTCGACTTGGGAGATAATTGAGGACGTTCAACACAGTTTTTCTTCTTTTCATTACCAGAGTGGAATGTGGACAAGGGTTAGGTCTAACCTTGGGTTGAGGTTAGGGTCAAGTAACCAAGGGTCACACATGGAAATGGAGAGTCAAGTCACTTGAGGGCCTTCCTATATAATAGGGGCATGGGGCACGCTCAAGGAATGTTCTCTTGTGTGCTACTCGAGTGAAGTCATATCTCTTGGTGGTATGGGGGACACCAAGGAGTACTTCATTATATTTATGTGTGCACCCTTGGGCTTGGGGGTGGTCGCCTATATGCCTAGTTTATACATGTTCATGCATAGTGATTAGCTAGAGAGATCTTTAAAGTCTTAACAAAGAGCCCCCCCTCTGTGGGGGAGATGCATCGGGAGACCTAGTGATACTTTTGCCAAAGCAAAAGCAGCCTGCTCCCCTCGCTAGCACGTCTACTACCCCCCAGACTCCCTTCTATGTCGTCGTCGTGTGGTCAAGACAGACGTGAGGGAGCGGGTGGGTCTAGTCAAGGAAGGTGGTGTAGGCTCATCACAACCATATCGTGATGGGCCTGCACCACTCGGCCCCACACCTATTAAAGGCGTGGTCTGTCTCCTGACTGGCCAAGTGGGGTAGATTTCCCCCATGGCATCAACTGGCCAAGTGAGGTAGATTGCCCCCATGGCCTGGCCCAATTGTAAGCCCGCCTACATATAAGATTCAAAAATAAGACTTACAGAATGCATAAAAGATTAACTTTGTGTATGTGAAAAGGTTTGATGAAACCATACCTGTGTCGAAGTAAACTTACATCAAGCTTGTTGCCCATATCGTTTATTTATAAATAGATAGCAGATTTTCCACATCACGATTTTGTGAGGGGTTGACATTGCCTATACATATATGCATGAGGCAACAAAACACGATTGCTCTAACACATGCCATGCTTAAAGCTCTGACAAAAAATACATGTGATATTAAAACATTGTTAAGACAATACTGCTTAGACAAGCAGGGTGGATAGTGCCCCTTTTGGATGATAGCTTCTGAGGACTTTCCAAACCCTCCCCACTATTAAAGCCAAAGGCAACTCCTCTTTTACAAGATAAGGATAGTGAGAAGATCAACGGCTCCCCCTTGACTATAACCACCTACTCGCAAATAACCACTCCTAGCTTGACATACACAACAGTCTAGATGGCATATATTAATGCCCCATATCTCTATGCATAAGTCTAAAGCCTAAACCCAATACCCAAGGGTGCAATAAACATGGGTTAAATGAATAAGAGCGCTTACCTCGATAATGTCAAGCCAACCAAGAGAAAACAACAACACAAGCTTAGATAATAAAGAAAACATGTGATATTAAAACATTGTTAAGACCTCCTACAATACTACTTAGACAAGTAGGGTGGACAGTGCCACTTTCGGATGATGGCTTCTGAGGACTTTCCACATGCTCCCCATTATTAAAGCCAAAGCCAACTTCTCTTTTACAAGAGAAGGATAGTGAGAAGATCGAGGGCTCCCCCTCCACTATAACCACCTACTCGCAGATAACCACTCCTAACTTGACTTAAGCAGCATTCTAGAAGGCATATAACAATGGCCTATATCTTTGTGCATAGCCTATGCATACCCTATGCATAGGCTATACATAAGCCCTATGCATCGCCTACGCATAGGGGCCATAGTCTCTTAACCTAAACCTATTCCTCGGCACCCACCAAGGGTGCATAAACACAAAGAGAAGAAGCATAAAAAAAGAATGGAAAAAGAGGCCTTACCTCTTCTAGCCAAATCCATATGAACCGCTATGTGGCCATAACCCTTGGTGGTTGTTCACTTGAATAGACCTACAAAATATTATCATAATAAATCAAAACATTAGTTAATTAGCAATATGCATAGGTTATGCATAAGCATTATGCATAAGCAATGGATAAGCACTATGCATAGGGTATACATAGGCTATGCATACCCTATATGCATAAACACTATGCATAGGCTATGCGTAAGCACTATGCATAGGGTATGCACTATGCATACCCTATATGCATAAACACTATGCATAGGGTATGCACTTTGCATAGGCTATGCATAGGCTATGCATAAGCTATGCATAAGCACTATGCATAGGCTATGCATAAGCACTATGCATAGGGTATGCACTATGCACTATGCACTATGCATAGGATATGCATAGGCTATGCATAATTACTATGCATACCCTATGCATAAACACTATGCATAGGCATTATGCATAATCTATGCATAGGATATGCATAAGCACTACGCATAGGGTATGCATATGCTATACCCTATGCATAAGCACTATGAATAAGCTATTCATAAGCACTAATCATAGGGTATGCATAAGCCTATTGACCTAACCCTAATCTCGGACACCCAAGGGTGCAAAAACACAAAGAGAATAAGCTTAAACAAAGAATGGAAAAAGAGGGCTTACCTCTTGTAAGCTGAATCCATATGAGCCGCCTGTGGCCTAAACCCTTGGTGGTTGTTAGCTTGAATATACCTACAAAAGATTATCATAAAAAATCATAAAAATAGTTCATTTTAACATATTATGCAATAGGCCTATTGCCTGAGGCCTATTGCATAGCCTATGCATAAGGCTTATGCAATAGGCCCTATTGCATAAGGCTTATGCATAGGGCTTATGCATAAATCTATTCCATAAGCCTTATGCATAAACCTATTGCATAGGGCTTATGCATAATCCCTACGCATAAGGCTATGCATAAACCTATAGCATAGGGCTTATGCGTAAGCCCTATTGTATATAGGGCTATGCATAAACCTATTACATAGGGCTTATGCATAAGCCCTATGCATAGACTATGTATAAACCTATTGCACAAAGATTATGCATAAGGCCTATTGACCTATTGCATAATCCCTATGCATAAGGCTATGCACAAACCTATTGCATAGGGCTTATGCATGAGCCCTATGCATAGGCTATGCATAAACCTATTGCATAAGATTTATGCATAAGGGCTATACATTAGCCTATTGCAAGAAGCCTATTAGACTAACCCTAATCCTCGACACCCAAGGGTGCAAAAGCACAAAGACAAGAAGCATAAGTTAAAATGAAGAAAGAGGGCTTACCGTATGAGAGGCTATGCCCAAACCCTTGTTTACTTGAATAAACCTACAAAAAAGAAACATAATAAATAAAAAAGTTAGTCCTCATTAACACATTAGCAAGCAAGGAGTACCCTAAACCCTACTCTTAATGCATAAGTGAGTGAAAAAATTAGTTTATATTAAGCCTAAACCCTAGCTCTATGCATAGAATGCTTAACAGAATGTTTTGATGGAGAGCTCTCCATCAAAGCTCTCTATTAGAGCTCTATGCATTAGGCTAGGGTTAGGGCAAGGAAGTGGAAAGAGACGAGAAGGGAGAAAGGGGAAGGAAAGAGAGATGAAGGGGAAGAAAATCTCACATTGAGCTATGAACAAGCTTTCCATGAAAGCTTGGAATAAGGCAAAGATTGAAGCTTTCCATGAAAGCTTAGAGAAAGAAAGAAAGAGGGCTTACCTTGGAGAGGGAGAGTTGATTGATGCAAAAGTCTTGAGAGAAGAGGTGTGGTGGGAGGAATAGTTGGGTTGTAGGCATAGCCTGTGTATGTGTAGGATAGGGGAAGTAGGTAGGTATTGACACCTGTCTCGCAACAACGGAGATTTAGGTGGGAGTCACAGTTTGCAGGTTGCTTCTCAGCATGAAATTTCGCTGCTAGCTTTGTTGTTGCTGGACAACGAAAAAAAGTTGTTGTGTTCACTGTGCAGCAGCAAATCCTAGGTAATTTTTTGTTTACAATTTTGGATATTTTTGTGTGTTTTGTATGAACTCTAAATTATTTTTGGCTAGGTTAAAGATATCTCACAGAGTGATCATCATCAAGGGCCGAAAGTTGGTTCCGAGGCATGGTTGAGAGAAACAATTCGTTGTGTGTGTGTATGATCAATGCAAGGGCCAATATATACGACAATGTCGTATAACAATTGAGCATGCTCAGACATATGGTCTTCATGAGGAAGTGGCATGACCAAGTGCGGATGATAACATGGAGGAGAACCATAGGAGAGTGCTAGGTAACATACCACACCATTCGGTGACATTGGATAGAGTGCGGAAGGTGGCAAGGCTTCATATGGAAAGCATGGCTAAGACTCATCTTCCCTAACCAATGAATGAGGTGCCCCTCCACCATTGCCACATGAGGAGGAAGAGAATCTCATCATGGACGACATGGTGAATGACTTCTTTGGACAAGAGGTCATAGATGATAGTGAGAAAGCTCTAATGTCACAAGAGGAGAAAACCTTGCATAGAGAGGCAAGCACCCCTTTGTATGAGGAATGTTCGTACTCCACACTACAAGCAAACTTGGAGCTATTGAACTTGCAAACAACTTATGGAGGAGGATGGAGTGATGCAAGTGTTACAAGTCTTCTTTGGTAAGACCGTCTCATTCTATTCTCTCAAATAGAAAAGGTTTCATGTTCTATATACTTTCCTTGCTAATATTTTGACATACGACTTCTTATGTTTTGTTGCAAGATTCTCAAGAAGATTCTTTCTCCTAAAAAGCTATAACCAAACTCACGAGATGGGTGTCGTAAAATTATCTCTATGCTAGGTATGGATTACACAAAAATACACTCATGTCCCAATGATTGCATGCTATTTAGAGGGGTTAATAAAGATTGCACACACAATGTCTACAATGTGGGGAGAGTCGAGAAAGGGATGATTTGTAAGGAGATAAATTTCCCCGAAAGGTTTTGAGACACTTCCCTATCATTCCTCACATCCAACACATGTTTAAATGTAAGGGGATTGTAAAACTCATGACATGGCATGCTACTCACATCACTCGACCAATGGCATCATGAGGATCACTGATTCATCGGCATGGCAACATGTATAGTATCAATGGCCATAGTTTAAAGATAAGCCTCGTCACTTACATCTTGGCTTGGGCATATCTTCTTGAGAATCTTGCAACAAATGGGTTAAGAATCTCGTGATATGCCCAAGCCAAGTGTTAACCCATTTGGCTTCAAGTCCACATCATGGTCTACTTGGCCTATGTATTGGTGAATTACAACCTCCCTCCATGGGTGGCAATCAAGAAAGGTCATATCATGCTTACTCTCCTTGTACCAAGCAAGTATAAGGTGATGAACATGGATGTGTACCTCGAGCCTTTGATTGAGGATCTTGAGACACTATGGCGAGGTATCAAAGTACATGACATTTCAAGGCCAATAAATAGGCGGCGTGAGGCGGAGGTGAAAGGAATTTTGCTTTGGATGATGCATGACTATCCCGGGTTCTGGAGGTGCTTAGGTACCTACTTGAACCTTATATGCATAAGGATTTAACCTTTAAACTTTAAGTTTATATCTCTATCTCTATCTCAATCATCTCAATTTTAAAATAGGTTTGGGACATCATGCATGTCCGATTTGTGGACCATCACTTGTTTCGGAAAGACCCTCTACACTAAAGAAGGTGGTGTATGAAAAACATCATCAATTTCTCCCTCTTTCACATCCCAAGTATGTGCCACATGATGTCTCGCCACTTGTGATGAGAGGTATAGATTGGTTTGAGGCATGGAGAAGCACTCCCAATCCACCACCAAATGAGATGTCTAGACACTCAATCTTCTTTCGACTTCCATATTGGTGTGACATGAAGATCAATCATCTCTTAGATCCCATGCATATTTTCAACAATGTGGCAATAAATATTTAGGAACATTTAATAAAAGAGATACAAAGGGTGCAAGGGATGACTTACAAAACATTGGATGCCTTCAAAGAGCATGGCCAATTGAAAGTGAGAGTGGCAACATAGTCCTACCAAAGGCACCATGGGTATTAACCAAGAGGGAGCACAATAAGGTGAAAAGTGTGATTTTCTCTTTTCTTACACCAATGGGAGTAATGCATTCATTGAAGGGTGCCTTCACAAAGACCAAAAAGAAAGGAGAGGAACAATTATATGGCCTCAAGACACACATTGATTGGTACAAGCTATTACAGGTATATAAGTATGCTTATTCATTTTCTCTTTGTGGTACTACATAATTTGTAAGCTCATGTCCTAACTTCCATTTTTTTCTATGCATAGTTTATTCTTCCAATTGCTATAGCCGATTGTGAAGACAAGAAGGTGAGAGAGGCTATTTACAAAATGGGAAGCTTGGTGAGGTATGAATCTTCTCTTCAATTCACTAAGTTATATTGCTTATTTGGTATTCTCATGCGCTCACAAGTTATATATTGGTAAATCGCACACATGATTGCTATATATGTACGTACATATCATTAAAGGAGATAGATCCTACATCCATTGAGATGGCTCGTCTCAATGGTATTGAGGCAGTGTGTATGATTAGGACAACTTTCCTAGAATAATTCTCACTAGCCAATTGCATCTTGTGGTGCATTTGGTTGATGAAGTGGCATTGTGTGGTGTTGTTCATGTTCGATGGTTGTTTTTCCTTGAAAGGTTCATGAAAACCTTAAAGGTCTTTGTGAGACAAAGAGCAAGGGCAGAAGTAAGCATGGTAGAGGGATAGTTGATACAAGAGTCTTTTGTGTATATCTCAAAACATCTATCTCGCATAGATCCTTCCATGCCACAATTGTGGAGCAATGAGGAGGATAACTGACTAATGTGTGCCTCAGGGAAAAGAAAGGCAATGAAGACTGGATGAAGCATTATGCCACAAGGTGAATATATTCAGCATTCTAAATAGTCCCATCATGGAGAAGTGGATTGGGAGATACAAGGATGCAATCAATATAGACGAAAGGATGAGAGAAGAGCTTTCAGAAGAGCAAATAGATGCTTGCCATCCCTACCTAGCTTGGAACCTCTACCAAACGTGATCAATATAGAATGGCTTCATATGGCAATATGGATGGCATCACAAAATGGAGAGATGATCACAAGAGAAGAGCTTGAGTATGCAAGAGGATGTGACCCTCAAGTAAGTACATTCTTCATCTCTATCTCACGTATATACCTTGTTTAATGCACTATACTAAATGTCATGCTTTTGTTTAATGTTAGTACAAACTATATAATGCAATATGGTCAGAGGGAAGGCACTTTCGCATGGAGTGTGTGGATTCTAAAAGAAACACATTTGATTGTGGTGTGACGGTAACTTTTGAGCAAGAAAGTTGTGCTTGTAGACATGACACCAATGTGATAGAGGACAATCTTGAGTATTGTGGAACTATTCAAGATATTCTTGAGGTTGGATTTAGATCATTTAGTCTATTCATCTTTGATGTCAAATGATTCAAGGTGATATATGGAGGTGCTTAAGCAATCGTGAAGAAACATCCAAATGGGTTCTTTCAAATTGATTCCACCAAGTTTGGAATGATGAGAAAAATACTTTCATACTACCTCAACACTGTCAACAGGTTAGTAACCCAACCAATCCCAAATTAAATCTTGATATAGTATAATAATAGTGTAACTCCTTTGCTTTGTGATATTAGGTGGTGTTTCACGCCGATCGAATTGATCCAAAGTGGTGGTATGTTATACAAGTTTCCCTTCGTTCAAAACATATCTTTCAAGATCAAGATGTGGAGGCCGAATCTCTGGATGAGGTGCAAGCACCACCTCAAATCGGCTCATTTTAGAAGAGTACGATGAAGAAAACATTTAGAGGGGGCCGACCAAGATCATGAGGAACATCAATCCAAAGAAGATGATGAGTCACCTATTGTCACGTAGGCTGTAACACCTATGACCGATGGCAGACCGAATGGCCAAGGACGTGGCCATCCCCGGGGTTCAGTGGTGGGAGAGGACGCCCGTGCAGAGTCATGGGCGACCAAGCTCTAGTGTGGACGGCAGGCCACATACTATATAGCTCAGGGGATGAGGAGCAATCCTCATTCTTCCTCTATGGCTAGGTGGTGAACCAGAGGCTGTCCCCTCCTGTGGTAGCGCCCGTATAGGTAGCGGTGTCAGGGTCCGTGTGTGACTGGGGGACCGGAGCCCACTCAATGGTTTTCAACCATTCAAAATCTCATCCTTATCTGGAGTGTGTGGAGGGAGGCGGCCAGAATTGAAAGGAAGAATTCTCTCTCTCTCTCTCTCTCTCTCTCTCTCTCTCTCTCTCTCTCTCTCTCTCTCTCTCTCTCTCTCTCTCTCTCTCTCTCTCTCTCTCTCTCTCTCTCTCTCTCTCGGTAGCACACACACCAAAGTGAATCTGCAGGCACTTTTCTCTTGATCAGAGCATCCCGGAGGAGCGATGCTTGTAGAGGCTCGCAGCGCAACACAAATCGGCAATCGACGACAGTCGTAGGCGACCGTAAAGGGGGGTGACTATTCTCTCTCCACCACTGCTCATTTTATTAGCGTTTTTGTAATTTCCGAGTTCTAGCATTTTTCTTTGTGCAAGAATTAAAGATGTCTGCTAGGCGTAGTGTGTCCCCACCGCCTTCTACTTCTCTAGGGTTTTCAGGTCTCTTGTCCTCGGTCATAGGTTTGACCCCGACCGAATTGTCAGGCCGTATACGCCCGACCGTTGTTTGGTGGAGTGCGCTCACGCGTGATCCGCCAGCGCTCTCCTCGTCTGTTGACCCCGCCTTAGGACCCAGCGAGCCCGCAGAGCAGCCGCATTAGCAGATGACCCCTTTCTAGCCGATGAGCCAGAAAGGGGCCGATGAGCCCGCAGCGGCTGCATTAGCAGATGACCCCTTTCTGGCCGATGATCCCTTTCTGGCCGATGAGCCAGATGACATGAACACCGATGTCGCCGAGGGGACCAAGGAGGACATCGACGATGATTATGACCTATTGGACCCTGTCGACGTCATGATGACAGAGACGGAGCTCTCTAGTGGACTTTTTAAATATCTTAATGCCAAACTCAACAATATGGGTAAAGTCCAGGCTGATTTAGTCATGATGCTACAGAGCATCTCCACACGGTTAGATGCACTGACAGCCGCCTCGGCTAGTACTCCGACTCCTCATGGTAGCCGAGCTCCTATGGCACGGGTGAGCGTAGCCTCGCCAGTGGTTGCAGGAGTATAGGCCGATGCGCCTATGGGGCCGTCCGTATAGCGATAGCTTCGTTGTTATTAAAAGACTTAAAGCCACCTAGTTTTGGTGGCGAGGAGAAGGAGAGAAACAAGGACTCGATCAATATGTTTCTAGTGAAGTGGTCAGATTTACACGCGCTGCGCGACAGCAGCCTAGCCGGATACAGCTCGTAGAGGCTAGCCTCTTATAATAAAACCGACAAAGCGTACAAGTGGTGGATGAGTTTGACAACTCATCCTGCCACTTGGACAGAGTTTGAAACGATGTTTCGAAAAGAGTTTTTGCCTGTTAATGAGGCGGAGAGAAGCTGGGAGTTATGGGACAAGTGCTCGATGGAGAACAAATCCCTGACTCAATACATCTCAGACTATAGGGAAATAGTACTCAAGCTAAAGGGGATCGATGCATTCCAGACATTGCAAGGCTTTAAAAGAGGCCTCAAAGATGATTACCTTGAGTACGTAGAACCCTTACAGCCTAAAGACTTAGCAGAGGCAATTAAGTATACGCAGATATTCGATGACATCAAGCGCCGTAGTGTGCGTGGTGGTTCTAGCAGGGCCGAGGGTAGTGAAAAGAGGAGGTCAAGTCTTAAAAGAAAAGGGTTCCGCAGTGATAAACAAGGGGATAGGATGGACCAAGAAGGATAGGGTGGTCATTGGTCTAAAAAACCGCGACCATCCAAGAAGAAAAGAGACATCGAAATCCAAAAGAAAGAGCAGTATATTAAAGCGCGAAAGAAAAATCACTGCTTTAATTGCAATGATGTAGGGCACACAAAGGCTGAGTGTCCAAAGCCTAAAGCCGGCACGAGTGGCAAAACGAGCCCAAAAAAGATGGTAAGTCCTCGAGGCAGTTGCATACAGTGCAGAGACTCCCTCTCAGTTCCGCAGAGTTCAGAGAGGTGACAGTGTGTCATTGTGATGAGCATCATGCTTGTTCAGTGACACCAGCGATGTGGTAGCCTACTGCAGGTCCGCATGACATGGTGCGCATGTATGGCACCATAGGTGGTCATAGAGTCACAGTTTTTATTGATGATGGAGCTAGTCACAACTTCTTGAACTACTCGTTAGTCAAGAAGTTGGGGTTGACTGAGACCCAGAGTGATCATGAGTATACTGTTAGCCTAGCCAACGGATATGACAAAACGGTATGGAATACCGTAGTATTGGGGGTCCCATTATCTATGTAGGACTACGAGGCTCCGCTTGACTTTCAAGTCATGCACTTAGCCAGAGCAGACGTATATCTAGGCAGGGAGTGGCTATATAGCTTGGGCCCTAGTCTAGCTCAGAATTACTTACATAATACGCTATGTTTTGAGCACGGAGGTAGAGTCATTACCCTGCAGGGCGACCGTACTGTCCCCGCCACACCACTTATTTCCTCCATGGAGCTGTGTACAGCGGTCCGCAGAGACCAGATAGCAGAGGTATATGCTTGTTACCCTCTTTTAAATTCTGTTTCCGTAGATGAAACTATAAATGATGTTTGCATAGACAAACAAGGAAAACAAAATAGTCTTGGACAAGACCCAGTGTTTGAAAACCCTGTTTGGCATGCATGTGATTCAAACAAGAAAAAATCCAAGGTGAAAGAGACATTAAAGAAAAAGTACGTAGATACTTTAACAAATTTATTAGAGGAATTTCAGGATGTTTTTCCTGATGATTTGCCAGATGGCTTACCACCAGCTAGAGAAGTAGACCATGGCATCGAAGTTATGCCAGGATCAAAACCTATAAGCAAACCTGCTTATAGATTAAGCTACTCCAAGGCACAGGAGGTGGAAAAACAATGACGAAATATTTGAACAAAGGCTTCATTCCTCCTAGTTCAAGTCCGTGGGCATCGCCTATTCTTCTGGTAAAGAAGAAAGACGGATCTATGTAGATGTGCATAGACTATAGGGCTCTTAATCAGATAACGATTAAGAACAAGTATCCGATGCCACGCATGGATGAGTTGTTTGATCAACTCTATGGATCGAGATAATTCACAAAAATAGACCTGAGATTAGGATATCATCAGGTTAGAATTAAACAAGAAGATGTTGCGAGCGACGAAGACAGCATTTAGGACCCGTTTTCGGGCATTTTGAGTTTTTGGTTATGCCATTTGGGCTAACCAATGATCCAGCGATGTTTATGATGCTGATGGATAGCATTTTACGTCCATATCTAGGAAAATTCATAGTAGTTTTCCTAGATGATATTCTTGTGTACAGTAAGACACAGAAAGAACACATAGAGCATTTGCATCTAGTGTTCGAGTTGTTGCCGAAAGCACAAACTATTTGCAAAGAAGAGCAAATGTGATTTTTTTGAAACAGAAATTCACTACCTTGGCCATATTATATCCGTCTCGCCGATGGTACACAGATGGAGCCAGAAAAAGTAGAGGCTATTCTTAAATGGCCAGCGCCGAAGAATCTCGAGGAACTGCAGATTTTTCTTGGCATGTCAGGGTTCTACTGACAGTATGTGAAGGACTACGCAAAGATCGCAGTCCTGTTGACTAACCAGTTATGGTCAAAAACTAAAAACATTAGTTGGGGGGAAGCCCAACAGAAGAGCTTTGATAAGCTCAAGGTGACCGTAGGTAGATGCACCTGTTTTGACTATTGTCGATCCAAATGAGCCGTTTGTTTTGGAAACAGATGCTAGTAATGAGGCCATTGGGACCGTACTTATGCAAAGGGGATGCCCAATTGCATTTGAGAGTAAAAAGTTAGATCGTGGCGTAACTACTCGGCTTATGAACGAGAGTTACTAGCAATAGTTCATGCACTGAAAAAGTGGAGACACTTTTTATATGGTGCTACTTTTGAGGTCCGGACGGACCATGAAAGTTTGAAATGGCTTTCAAGTCAAAATGAACTGAAGGGTAGAAAAGCTCGGTGGGCGGAGATTCTACAGGAGTTTGACCTTCAGATACGTTACCAGAAAGGTAAGTATAACATGGTGGCAGATGCATTTAGTCGCATGCCACAGATTAATGAACTTAGTTTCACAGTCTTCAAGAATGATTTCTTGGAGTCACTACGTGGTTTATGTAAGCATGATCCATCTTTTACAGAGATCTGGCGCACTGTACGCGTACGCACTCCTCCCTCGTTGGCACGGATTGCTAGTCCGGAGAGACTGGCCGAAGGTGCAACGAGAAGGGAAGCGAGAGTTAGTCCGGAGAGACTAGCCGTGTCTTCTGGGTATAGTTTGGAGCTGGAGAGCTCTGACGTAGGCCCTTCATCACCTTTGACTGCCACGGCATCAAAGGGGGGTGATAAACTTTGTCGAGGGGAGAAATATGCTAATTACTCCATTGACGAGACGGGTACTTACTCTACAAGGGTAGAGTATGTGTACCAACTATTGGTGACTTTCAGGCCCAAATTCTTAAAGAAAGTCATGATAGTCCAAGTGCGGGTCATCCCGAGATTCAGAAGACCTATGCACTAGTAAAAAGACAGTTTTATTGGCCTAGTTTGTTTAAGGACATCCAGACTTATGTGCTGAAATGCAATAAGTGCCAGGTCAATCAACATGAACGTCTTAAGGTTGGAGGACTACTCCAACCTTAAGGTTGGAGGACTACTCCATCCGTTGGAGATTCCTCAAGGGAAATGGGAAAGCATTTCCATGGATTTCATTACCGGTTTACCCAAGACGAGTCGAGAGAATGACTCGGTGTGGGTGGTAGTGGACAGGTTAACTAAAATGGCAAAGTTAATCGCCACGAAGAAAACTGTTAAAATGGCAGAGTTTGCAAAACTCTTTACTTGAACATCTCTACAAGCTATATGGCCTGCCCGCAGATATAGTGTCGGATAGAGATAGAAAGTTCAACAATCATTTTTGGAGGGAAGTCTTCAAAAAGTTGGATACTACTCTGAGTATGAGTACGGCAGATCATCCGGAGTCTGATGGTCAAACTGAAAGAGTTAACCAAATTCTAGAGAATATGTTGCGTTCTTATGTTAGTAAGAAGCAATCTAATTGGGAAGAGTACTTGCCCTTATTGGAGTTTGCCTATAACAGCTCCAAACACTCAGCGGACGACTAGATTTACACCATTCATGTTAATGTATGGATTCCAGCCGAGATCTCCGATGGCTGTAGACCTAGAAAAGGAGAAGATTCAATCTGTCAAGGATTTCCTTGAAGATATGAATGATATGCTCAGAGCCACACGTGAGAGCATTCGTAGCGCTCAGGATCGCGCAAAAACTTATGCGGATAAAGGACGTAGAAAGGTGACCTTTGCAGAAGGTGACTTTGTATTCCTCAAGGCTCTTGCGCAGTCAGAAACCATGAAAATAGGAAAGTGATATAAACTCTCTCCAAGATATTGTGGTCCTTTTAAAATCCTTTAAGAAGATTGGGGACGTAGCATATAAACTTGAGTTACCGGAGAGTTCTTAAGTCCATCCTGTCTTCCATGTCAGTAAACTAAAGAAATTAGTTCACGGGTTAGAGAACGCAGTTTCTCCAGAGATTTTGGTGGACTTGATAGAGCCACCAAACATACCACATGAACGTGAAAAGATTCTAAAGTACGTGACAGACAAACCCGACATAAACCAAGAGGTACTTGTTAAATGGACAGATAGGGATGAGGAGGTAACTACATGGGAACGCTGTAGTGCAATTTCCAAGAGGTTTCCCTAGTTTGTTTTCGAGGATGAAAACTCTTCTTAAGGGGGGGTAATGTCACGTAGGCTGTAACCCCTGTGACCGATGGTAGACCGAATGGCCAAGGACGTGGCCATCTGAGGTTCAGTGGGAGACGATGCCCGTGCTGCAGAGTCATGGGCGGCCAGGCTAGTGTGGATGGCAGGCCACATACTTTATAGCCTAGGGGATGAGGGGCAATCCTCATTCTTTCTCTATGGACTACCCACACCAGTAGTGAAATTTTTCTGCTATAAATGCTATGGAGAAGTGAAATTTCACTCTACTGCTAGAAACCCTGTGGAGTAGCGAATAGAATCCATGACATCCTGACAAAATAAACACTACTATGCCCCTGACGTGTTGTAGTGAGTGCAAGAGTAGAGAGGAGTGCAAGAGTAGAGAGGAGTGAGAGTCCTTTGTGAGATGAGGAGAAACTCTTGGTGGGGCAGCTTGAGGGAGGAGGCAAAGGAGTGGAGATAGCAACCGCTAGTGTATCTTGGAGTCTTCAGAGATACAAGCTCGAAGCCCTGAAAGTTTCCCATGACACGTTAAGGGTTAAGGTAAGCATTATCCATTGCACTGGAGGAGGGATATGTAGCCATTAACATTACCTACATTTTATAATTCATATATACTAGGAGATAATAACTAATCCATCTTTATTATCCACAAGTAACATGCATCTTATGTGTAAGATTCCTCCCCAGCCTCTCAAGATGTCCAGCATCTTCCCCTATAATCAAATCCCTCTTCAGAAATATAAAAGATCTTGTTTTTCTACACCTGTTTTGGCTTAGAGAGAGAGAATATTCTAGAGAGAGATTATTCAGATTTTGAATATTTTTGGATGGAAAAATATCTCTTCTTATTAAAATAAGTTCCCTCGAAACAGAAGTTCAAAAAGATTTTCAGAAGGTGCATTAGAAATCAAGTATAATCTGTTCAAGAGGCCTAGGGGTCCAGATTTTCTAAAAATTTTAAATTAAGGTTTTGAGGGGCCAATCAGATTCATCCAAATGTGTGGAGAAGATAAATAGAAGAAATAAAGAAAATCCCCCCAAAAATGAGTAAATACTCACATAAGATGAAGAGTGGGGACTAAGGACCAAAGGAAATACTAAAAAAATTAGATTTTTGACACCTCACAATGGGAATTCCCCCTCATGAAGGAGGCACCTATTTCACATGTGTGGGGGAGTTTTAAATTATCAAAAATTGAGATATTTCATCTCTCCTCTCTCCTAATTCAAGTCTAGTTCCAAAAAGTAAGCTAAACTGACCTAAAAATGGTCAAAAATTGACCAAACTGATCTGGAAATTTCTAGAATCAGTTTGCTTGGTAGGAGCTCACTTTTTCCTATAAATAGAAGCCTCCCCCTTTGTTGAAGTTTAATAGTGTTTTATGCACTATTATACTCTACTCCTCTCCCAAGAGCCAAGAACTGTGAATTTCTTAATAATTCACTAGTTTTTGACCTTTCCCTCTTCTAAAGAATTGGTGGCCACTCTTGTTGCAAACAAGAGTAGATCCCTCAAACCATCAAGCCAAAGGAAAGCTCCCAGAATTCATGTAAGTTAGAAATCTTATATTTTTCTTTACTCTTTTAATGGTTTTCTAATTTTTGTTTTGTTTGAAATGATAATATGATGCTTTGCCTTGCTGGAAAGGCTTTCCTCCTCTCTCATTCTTAAAATCAGCCCTTCTTTATCCTAGTTAAGTGATCTAATAGTTAGAATTAAACTTTTCATATTGTTTCTTTTTTAGAAGTGAAATTTGATTAGTTTAGAGTGCTTAAAACCATTTGGGGATAATTTTTAAGTAATTTTAAGATAGGAAAATTTGAAAAATGGTCAGCCATACAAAGGAGGTTATGGCAAAAAAATTTAAAATTTTGTGAAATAAGTTTCATCTTTTATTATTCTAAAAGAATAATCCCTATCGTTTGTGTATTCTAAAAGTGTCATTTTCAATTTATGCATAGAAAAATGCATAGTAGAAATATATTATTCTAAAAGTGTTATTTCCATTAGATTTAAGTTCTATGCATAGAAAGATGCATATTGATTTTTTTTAAATAAAAGAGTGATTTTCATTAGATATAAATTCTATGCATAGAAAGATGCATATTGATTATTATTTTTAGTATAAAAGTGTTACTTTCACTAATATTGATTTTTATGCATAAAATGATGCATATAAAAGAATTTTTTTATTATAAAAGTGTTACTTTCATCAATATTGATTTTTATGCATAAATAGATGCATAAAAGATTATTTTTTTATTTTAAAAGTGTTACTTTCATCAATATTGATTTCTATGCATAAGAAAAATTACTATAGAAGAGTTACTTTCATTAATATTGATTTTTATGCATAAAATGATGCATAAAAGAATTTTTTATTATAAAAGCGTTACTTTCATCATTATTGATTTTTATGCATAAATAGATGCATAAAAGATTTTTTTTTAAATTATAAAAGTGTTACTTTCATCAAAATGGATTTTTATGCATAAATAGATGCATAAAAGAATATTTTTTATTATAAAAGTGTTACTTTCATCATTATTGATTTTTATGCATAAAATGATGCATAAAATAATTTTTTTAATTATAAAAGTGTTACTTTCATCATTATTGATTTTTATGCATAAAAGAATTTTTTTATTATAAAAGTGTTACTTTCATCCATTATTGATTTTTATGCATAAAATGATGCATAAAAGAATTTTTTATTATAAAAGTGTTACTTTCATCATTATTGATTTTTATGCATAAAATGATTTTTTATTATAAAAGTGTTACTTTCATCATTATTGATTTTTATTCATAAAATGATGCATAAAAGAAATTTTTTTATTATAAAAGTGTTACTTTCATCATTATTGCTTTTTATGCATAAATAGATGCATACAGAATTTTTATATCAAAATAAGAGTTCTCTTTAATCCTTGTTTAAATCCCATGAATATGGATAAATGAATTAAGTAAATACTCTGTGAAAGAAAATTTTACCGTTTCATATTCTCTAGGATGGTAATGAGAAAATTCAAAAAAAACTATCGAAGTCGGAATTTTAGATAAATGACTAATTTATTCCTCATAGGAATTCGTGTTTAGTTTTGAATTCAATAAAGTAGTAATTGAATTATTACCTTCGAGAAAGATAGATGAGGGAGAACCTTTCCAGACTCAAACCTTGAATCAGACTATGACCAAGACATAACTTCTTCTTCGTCAATTTCAAGAATAGACGATGTGACCAGTCCAGTAATCTACACTCAAATCACCCACCAAATCCGAAACTAAGTTGAGACCTTTGATTTTGATCTGAGGATCAAGAATTCAGAATTTGAGGAATTTTGCTTGGGAATCCAGACCTGTGATCTAGAAGTCTTCGGATACGGAATTAAGATATACTCATTGTATTCAAAAGAAAATCAAAACTGAAAACTTGCATAGAAACCCTGTTTTCTTAAAGGACTATCTGACGCCAGAATGCTGGAGGAAGCATTTGGTATATGTGTGTTCTAAGGGAAGTTCGGTTGCAACAGCTGGCGGGGAGTGTTCAAAGGACAGCTCACGTGGTACAAACCTGCCCAGGTCTTGACCAGCCTGGGTATGATGTAAAATGGTGTGCTTCCGGTACGGTGGGCGAGGGCCGATGAAGCGGTCCCTGAGTGAAGTGCCAAGACACCTAAGGAGGATCCTAGAGGGTTGTGATTAGGAGATGCATGGGCTCGCGGTGCCGAGGACACCCATGCGTATGTCGTGGAAGATATATATGTATGATGACGAGAAACTTATTGTAATCTATTACTGGATCTCGTAGCCTGACCTGCTGGTCTCAACGGTGATACTGTTTTGTGAGAAACAAGGATTGAAATGAAATTTTGAGTTGTGACATCTGTACCCAGTAGTTGTTTGTCAATGGATTGTTTTATAAATTAAAGTTTAAAGAGGAGTGTGTGAGTATCTGTATTCTAAAGCAAAAGTTAAGGCTTTCAATTATGGGTGGGTGAGTACTTGTCTGGTTCTACTATTCCAGTGGTTGGGCGGTGGCTAACCCATGGGCCGACTGGAATCAGTAGAGTTTTAATAATAAAATTGATTAATAAGATTACGCTTAGAACTCCAATAGTTAAATAATAACCTGAAGACTTCTCAAATGAATAGATCAACGGCTGTGCCTAATTCAATTAGGAAAAAAGCATTGATTCCTTCAAGTTAAGTCTGTTATAGTTTCCCTTCTATCCGGTTTATTCAGATGAAGGTTAGTTCAGTCTTGACCTTGTTAGAAAAATTCGTTAAGAAATTCAAAATGGTGGAATCGTCCCCGCTTTCCGGACATGGGAAATTTTCTTGGTTTCGGTTTTCGGAATGACCACCAACTTAGTCTCGTGCTCGGAAATTCAAGGGCAAGGCCCCGAGTGGGAAACCCTGCCCCGCGCAAGAGGGAGCTGCTTCCACTGCCAGCAATCGGGAATCCGGTGTGCGGAGGGGGCAATGGGCTCTCACAGTTGGTATCTGTTGTAAATTTACGTAACAGTAGCAGAAATTGCTTAAAATTTTTAAAGTAAATCTAGGAAATAATGTTTTCGCTTGTTAATATTATGTTGAAAGAACTTCAAAAATTAAAAACTCATAAATTGAATTGGAATTTATAGATGGATACCCTGAATCTATCTGGCATTCTTGAACTCTCCCGGAGTCAAGATATGATAGCCTTTGCATTTGAGCACCTCATCAACTGTGCTACGACCGAAGTAAGCAGAGTGAGACTCGCGCGTCATTTTGAGAGTCTTTACTTTCCTGATCCTCTTGAGAGCAACGTCGGTATATGTGGTTTTGTGGAGGATTATGTATTAATGTCAGTACCAGTCAGAGCGTCACAGAGGATCAGGCAAAATATTTCCTTAGCCATGATTCTGATAAGGCTAGGACTTGTTCAGCATGTACAACTCTTTGATCATTCACCTAGGAACTTCAGAACTTCATGCCGAGTTTTTAGGCTTCTTAGCCGCTTTATCTCTAGAGATAAAATTATAGCACCTCTTTTTGTAATGAATCGTGTGTACCATGGCATGTCTCCTTTGCAATTTTGCTTCTTTATGCGTATACGATTGAGACAATGATTTTGGGGAGCCGTGATGCTCTATGTATATATCAAAAACTTTTGATAATAAACGATGTTTTGCAAAAAAAAAATCTAAATTATTTTCATGATTGTGAATATGGTTAATCTTGTTCAAGAAGTATGATCAAATAATTATCTGTTTAAAGAATAAACCTTAAAAATTAAATAATCATAAATCTGTTGTCAAGGTTAAGTTGACAAAAATCTCGTTTGTCAGAATCATGAGGCGCGCGGCCCGTGCAACGAAACCGGATCCTCTAACCGATGACGAAGAGTTAGATCCGGATGTTCGAAAAGCCCTGCACAGATCCCAACCTGGTCCCTTCAAGGGTGAGGGGGAATAGTTAGGTGAAGTAGTGGAAAAGTGGATTGAGGCAATGGAGGAATACTTTGATGTAACTGGCTACAATGAGAGAAGCAAGGGTCTCGCTTGGAGGAATCACTGCGAGACTAACCGTCTCGATCGAAATACCCAGACCTAGACTGATCTTAAAGCTTACCTCAGAAAGAGGTTTTGTCCTCCGGGCTTCTTTCAAACTAAGATGAATGAGTTCTTGGAACTAAAGCAGGATAGTCGGACAATTGAAGAGTACCATCAAGCTTTTGCCCTTCTCCTCAAATACTCCCCTCAGTTGGATGAAGAGCAGCTGATGGTGGCTAGGTTCATTCGAGGAATGAACGAGCCATTAGACACCTTAGTAAAGAATGCCAAACCTGTCTCAATGGTTGAAGCAGTAAGAATGGCAAAGGACTTTGCCAAAGCCTTTGTTGTTAAGGTCCCGCCAAAGCCTGCACCCTCTAACTTTAAAAGATTCCAAACGCCGGGAAGTACTTCAAACTTTCCTCCCCCTAAGAGGCAGCAAGGCCCAATTCAGAATCAGGATGCGAGAAGATTCAGAACTTAGAAGTGAAGGAAGACCCTTCCCCCAGAACACTCTCTGGAGCCCCACCTATTTCAAGGATTCAGAGGGATGAGCTCAGAAGTGAGAACCGATGTTTTAGATGCCAGGGTTTTGGTCACCAGCTGAAAGACTACCCGACTCCTGCCATGTTAAGGGGACAGGGAAGTCAAGGACCAAGAGTGCAAAGACCAACCCCTTCCTATCAGTCAAATCAAGGTCCATCTCACCCAAATCAGGGAAATCCCAGGAAAACTCCAGCTCAGCCGTCTACCTCTGTCCAGAGTAGCCTCAGGACTCCTTCCCAGAACTGGGACAACCAAAGAGAAAGTGTTCCGCCTCAGACTGCAGAGCAGCCAGAGCAGTCACAATTGCAGAAGTAGTGGAAGAGGAAAGAGGACAAATTTATGCTGCAATTGAAAACCAAGGGCCAAATTGCCAATTCTCCGTCATTCATACTCCAGCTGAGTATCAGGGTAAGCCTTTTAAGCTTTTGATTGATTCAGGCAGTACTCATTCTTTCATTTCCCCTGGATGCTTGCATAAGCTAGTCTTAGATCAGAAATCAGGGAAACCTATGCAAGTTGAATTGGCAGGTGGGAAGATTCTTTTCACTCACCTTGAGACAGATCATATTCAGTCAATTTAGATGGGAATTTAACTGACTGTCAATTCAGAGTTATACCTTTGGGAGTTTTTGATGGGATCCTTGGAATGGATTGGCTCCACAAAAATCAAGCTGACATTCACTGTCATAATGGAACCATTTCCTTCCGTGACCTTCATGGAAATAAGGTTCAAGGAATCGAAATTTCAGGATCCCCAAGTCTGCAGTTAGTAAAGGCTTCTAAGTTACTAAAAGGACTTAGAAAGAAGGAGCGCATTTATCTTGTCAAAATAAATCTGGTAGACTCAAAGTTAAAAGTTGAAGACTCTTGAATGGTTAAGTGATTATGATGATTTATTCTCAACAGAGTTAACAGAGATGCCCCCAATTCGGGAAGTAGATCATGTGATAGAATTTACCCCCAGAGCTCAGCCTGTAGCCTTGCGCACGTACAAAATACCATTTCTTGAAGCCATCAAACTCGTCTCAAAATTTGTCCTCTTTTAGTGACTTCGCGGCAAATACTTATTTCTCTTACTTTTGAATGACCATTCCCTCCGAACGCGCTCTCATCCATTCTCCAAAAAATTTCATTCCTCTGCTTCTCTAAGAATTTCACAAGCTACATCTCATTCTCATTCTAATAGCTCTGTTAATATTTTTAGTTCTGTTAGTAATGAGTGATACATCTAATCGTAAGTTTCATTTGAACATCAAGCTCAACCAAGAGTATGCAACTACACGGAGTGTCTACCAAAGACCCCTTTCATGTGCGAATGAAGCTCAACATCTTCGCAACGAAGGAAAGAAGCATATTGACCTATGGACAGATGGAAGTCTATATCCACCGGATCCCAGAACAAGACGGTATCCTTCTTTTCACACACCACATGATTTGATTAGATTTGTTGGTGATGGGGTGGATAGCTTACTTGGTTATAGTTCAAGACTATCTCAATCACATGCAGAATATATTACATATCTTCAAAATACTTTATCTTTGAATGCAACAAAAATTATAGAACTTGAAAACAAAATAGTGTCTTTGAAACAAGAAAATGATCAATTGAAAACCTTAAAAGAAACTCCAATAGGGTTAAGAGCACGAGTAAAACGAATGCGGGATGTAGTTAACTTGACAGAGAGATCTGGACAAAGGAAAAAAAGGTTAAAACTTGTAAGAGATCATGTTACTACCCTTCTAGGATTTGACATGTCTAATGCTCAGGAAAGGGTAAGATTTTTGAATGAGCTTATGAATAGGTCGGATATCTTGAAACTTTTGAAACTTCCTGAAAATCAAACTAAAAAAAAACTAGTCTTTCAACATCTAGTAAAAGATATGGACTTATTGGTCTAGCCTTCCCAAATGCAAGAAGTTTGTGACACAGTGGGAGTGAGTAGAAAGGGATACAGAGCCATCTCTAAAACCTGGTTCAGGGTCCTTAAGTATTACAAAATCAAAGCTTTTGGGTTGCCTAGACCTCACAATGTTGGAAATAGAACTCTGTGAAATGAGAAAATTTCCAAACATTTCGGAGAGTATTTCTATATTGAGGGAACAATGCCATATGAGAGACAAAAAAAAAAATCATCTTTTGAATACAACGTTTAAAATAATATTTGGATAAACATTAGAAAAGTCCAATCTTTTATGGTGAGATATTACAACATTCAAGAAATAGATTGTGAAGGAAAACTTGTATTTGTTATAAAATTAGATGAAGCTCAAATCCAAAAATGTCAAAAAATAGAAAGAATATCTATATCCCTAATGAATAAAGCATTGGACTATAGTCAAGGTAAGCTTGATTCTCCATACCACAAAACTCAATCAGAAATAGAGCTATGGTGGATTGGATCAGCTCATGTGCCAGTAGAGAGTCATGAAACATTAAAGTGGCTCTTTTCACATACAGACATTCCTTCAGTTATTCAGAGCCAAAATGCAGGTGAACACCTTCATGTAGACGACATAGGTGATTTCATTGTGGAATGGCATTTGAGTGCCGACCTCAAGGCATTGAAGTGTATGTTTGGTGTATGTGGAGGAGCAAATACCAAATATCCATGTCTTTATTGCATGGCAAGCACAGGGACAAGAGAATGGCTTGCAGAAAATGAGATTGGAAAACCACCATCCAGAAATAATGTGAATGTTGTCGATTATCCAACTTCTGTTAAAATTTGGGATCCAATTCTACCAGTATATTTAAAAAATGTGCATATGTGTACATTGCATGCAGAGATAAGAATCTTGGACAAATTGCTCCGACTTCATCTAGACTATGCATATTCTTTAAGCCGACTAAACTTGCAGATGAGTGCATAGAAAAATGCGAAGCCTTGCTCTCTCAAATGGGTTTCCATGGTGGCGAAGTGCATCTTAAAAAAATCCTGTTCTTTCTAGAGGTACAGGTGATGTTCTGCAAGATGTTTCAATGGGAGGAGCAAAAGCAAGAAGATTTTTGAGCAACCATGACACCAAACAAGTCAATGCAATGTGGAACTGTTGGAAACATCTATGTGTCATCACCACAAATGTCAAAAGTAGACCAGATGTAGCCAACAAACGTATGGAAGTTTGGAAAAAACTCGATAATTTTTTCAAAGTCCTAAGACAACAAGTTGGTTCAAATACTTATGCTGCAGATGATTTCAAAAAAGCAATAAAGTTTTTAATAAAAGCTATCATAGATGCCTGGGGAGAAAAAGACATAACTTATTACTTGGTGAGTGTTCAGACTTATCAAAACAATTAAAATTAAAGTGTAATTTCTTAAATTTACTAACAAAGAATTGTCTTTGTAGCATATTCTTTACTTGCATGGACCATATTTTGCTACAGAAGGACCCCTTGCAACATGGAACACACAAGGAATAGAAAAGTCTCACTATCAAGCGAGAACTTCCTTTTTCAGATGTACCAGAAGAGGAGGTGGTCACAGAAGAAGCAATGCACTTAAAGAATTATTCAATTGGTTCTACAGGAGGCAATTACAAAGGATGAGATCAAAGAACTGGTCAGCAATCTGAAACTACACAAACACCTCAAGATAGAGACTAATGATTTACTAATACATTTGTACCTCTTACAAAATATTTGCTGAATTATAATCAGTCCTTGTGTGTACATTAGTTTTTGATTCTCTTGGGACTATTTGGCATGTCACCTCTGTATCTCAAAAATTTTCTCCTTCTATAACCTCCAAGAAGATTGATATCTGACTCCTCAGCTGCTGCAACTGCATAGCTAGAGTAGCAAAGAAAGTATCCTGCTCTTGAGGCATTGAAACCTGCAGCATATCCAAAGATTCTAAGAGCAGCAGCTCTCTCTAGAAGCAAGACCTTGTTAGCATTTATTTGAAGGGGAGTGTATCCCATGAACCTTGACAACACCTTCAAGGCAAATATTGGCAACTCAGCATCTTCAGAGAAGTTCATGTGGAATGCACAGAACACAGCCTTATCCAATGTAGGTAAGTAGTGCATGAGAGCAGATGAAGGCCTTCTTGACCTAGTCTCTGTAGCTTTCACTCTGCTGCCTTTAGCTCTTCCTAGAAAATCATCCTTATCAAGCAATTCAATCTGCAAGACAAAAACCTCACTTTAAAAAAATTACAATCACAATAACATTTTGCAAAAGATTAAAAGGAAACTACCTTCTGCAACTCATCCTCACTTACTACTTTGTCTTTCATCAAGTTGCATGAGCCAACCCTTTCCACTTTATCAGAATCTGCCTGAAGCTTGAAATCTCTGCCAAAAGACTCTACACCTAACTCAATAATCAATAAGCCTGTTCTCAAAATCCTCATCTCTTAAGGAAGGTTTCTCCTCATCCACTCTTTTAAGGCACAAGGCAAGTGCATCAGGAGCAGGGATAAATGAGTGGTCAGATGTTTGCAAATCAAGTGCCAAAAACTCTTCCTTTGACTCTACTTCTGTATCAATAAAGTCTTTGGTCACCTCACAAGCTTCTGAAATTGCTGCAATACAGTAGTCTTCCCTGATATTGAAGAGACATTGAAGATAGGACAAAGGAATAAAATCTTTCTCATTGATATAGAATAAAGGAAGGCTTGGAACAGGTCAAGAGTCTTTCACTTGGGCTTTCTTCAACAAGTTCATGTTGTCCCTCAACACTTTTACTCATTGTGATATTTGAGAAAAACGCTGGAATAATTCTGAAGAAGGCTTAGAAATCTTGATATGAAAGAGCCCGAACCAAGCGAAAATAAGTGGTCCAAAAGTTTTGGAATGCTTCTATCGCTTGGTGCGGGCTTTGGCAATTTGAAGGTTCGAAAAAAAAAGAGAGAGTTTTGCAAAATAGAGCTTGGAAGCGGTCCAAAAGTTTAGAAAAAAATTGAGAGAGAGTTTTTGAGAATATTCGATGGAGCACGTGGAGCGTGGCAAAAACACCTTAAATAGTGACCGTTCGTGCCACGTGGTAAAAATGATTGCATGACACGTGTATCCAACGATCCTATGTACGACGGATTCGAGGTATAAAAATTTAATTTTCTTGAAAATATTTCTATTTTTCACCGACACGGTATCAAGCGAGATCACTCCTCCAAAATTCCCAGAATCTCCTTTTACCCTTCTCACCCATATCAAGCAATAGATCTCATCCATATCAATTGAACCTTCTTCATCGCCTCGTTCCGGATCCTCCCCTATCACTTGGCCATACCGAATCAAGCAAGAGATCTATATTTTCACCTTGTTTCGGACATAGCTAGAATCAAGCGATTGTGCATTTCCAATCCTTTTGGAAGCTTTCAATCGCTTAGTTCCATCTCCATTTGTCATTGCCCGAATCAAGCGATAGTGCTTATTCAACCACTTTGGATCCGCCCCATCGCTTAGTTCGGGCCACTGTAAGTTTTTTTTATCTCAACACACAAATCACCTCGATCGGGTCTCTTTTTCTCTTTAACTTCAATGGCGAGGACAAAACAGACTGTAAGGAAAGTCTACGCCCCTTTGGAGATTGAAAAAGCTAAAGACAAACCAGGATCTTCCAAAAAGCCAATTGTCGATGAAAAACAAGAAAAGCCTTCTCCAAAGCCTTGTGCTAGGGCAACAGCAAGAAAGAGATTAAACTATCAGGTGAAGTCACTAAGAGAGATCAGAGCAGCACAGAAATCTACTAGTCTTCTCATCCCTCGACTGCCATTTATTCAGGTTGTCAGGGACATATCAGAAAGGTTAGTTGGCAAAATGAGAAACACAAATCTTGATAAAGTCTGATGGGAGTCACAGGCCCTTATGTCTTCAAGAGGCTGCTGAAGATTTTTTAATCGACTTTATGAATGATGGATACATTGCTGCTGCATTTACTCATAGGATCACTCTTATGAGCAAAGATTTTGTGCTTGTGTCCAGACTTAGATACAAGTTTGACAAAGCTTTGGAACCCATTCCAAGTCAAGATATGAGGGCTTTTGAAATTCTAAATATTCCTCCAGCAAGACAACCCAAACAATCAGTTGTTATTGAAGATATTTCGCATACTTATAGTACAAGAAAAGCTCAGGATATTAAAGGAGAAGTGGAGAAAGAGAGAGAGCAGGAGAAGATTACAGAGGATGCCATTCTTTCTCAGCAAGCTGAAATTCTTCATGCATCCAATTCAGAACTTTATCAGAATGTAACAGGTCAAATGATAGTAGATGTCTCCATGCATGGAGAGGATGAGGTTTATTGTGACATTGCCCCTGAAGACACAAGTATGCTTGTGAATCACAATATTGAGATATCTAACACAGTCCTCTTCATTTGTCTGAGGTTTGTGTGGATTTCCTTTTGCTTTCTTGATGAATTTCTCAGATTCCATATTTTGTTGATATGTTTTGTTTATGTCTCTAGATGTCTTATGAGGGATCTTCCTGACTCAATGACTATGCAAGTGACCATTCTTGATCCCCTTGTTACACAGTGCCTTTTCAATAGGCAAGGGGATCTTGCAAGTTTTCTAAAAAACTTTGATATGCTGACATGCAATTACATTGTATACCCTTATGTTGAAGTGTGAGACTCACACTCAATTATCTTTTGTCCATCATTACAATATTCACAACTAATTGCAGTATTCATCTTATCACAGAGGCCATTGTAGTCTTATTATCTTCAATCTATTGGATAGAGATGTAATCTTTATGAATTCTTTAGCATCCATTCATGGGAGAAGTAAAATGTAAGAATCAACTTTACCATGGTTTATGTTCTAGAGCAATATTTTGTAAGTTTTCAAATGTTTGGTTGACCCTCAATATTTTATGCTTGCAGTGCTGCCAAACTTATCTTGAGTTTTCTAGGTTCCACCTATGAAGACTACAAACTTGAAGATTTTAAGTACTACAATCAGGAAGTTCCTTTGCAGAAAGACTCAACATCTTGTGGATGGATGGTGCTTGCTAATGCTTGGAGATATCTTGAGTCAAGATTTAGAATGACAACACTTACTGTAAGTTCATGTAATAACAGCATTGATTGATTGGGTCAATACATTTAGTGACTTTCTCATATTAAGAAATTTTCTTATTTTCTTTTGCCTTAGTTGCATGAATATCCAGATTCTTGGGTAAGTTGGGTAAGGGAGAAGGCAGTGTCTATGGTTTTGGACAGATCTATCAATCCAGTTGATCCTGATTCCCCCTTTCCACCTAATAAAGGAGCCAAGGGTACAACTTCAAAGAAAAGAAAAAAGGAGGAGAAGGAAAGCCATGTCAAGGATGGCTCATCCAAAAAGAAAAAGACCTCTGCCAAAGAGAAGAAGGAAAGAAAGAAGAGCCCTACTAAGAGCGATCTTCCAAGGGGAAAAAGAGCACTACTAAAGAGAAGACCCATTCTAAAGGGAAGAGCCCTCAGGCTACAGAGAAGAGCCCTAGCCCTCCTGCTAAAAAGAGAAGAGCCCTAGCCCTCCTGCTAAAAAGAGAAGAGCCCTAGCCCTCCTGCTAAAGAGAAGACCCCTAGCCCTCCTGCTAAAAAGAGAAGAGCCCTAGCCCTCCTGCTAAAGAGAAGACCCCTAGCCCTCCTGCTAAAGAGAAGAGCCCTAGCCCTCCTGCCAAAGAGAAGAGCCCTAGCCCTCCTGCCAAAGAGAAGAGCTCTTCACCAGCTCAAGAGAAGACTCCTATCAAAGAGAAGACCCCTGTCAAAGAGAAAACCCCAAGCAAAGAGAAGACCCCTGTCAAAGAGAAGAGTGCTACTAAAGGTCTTCCGTTTCACTCACCAGTGAAATTTAAAATTCAGAAGCGTCGTTCATCCAACAAAGAAAGTAAGAGGGCAAATGTTGGCTCTCCATTCAATTTCTTTTTCATGTTCCCCAAGAAGACTGCCAAGTCTCCAAAGCCAACCTCCAAAGAACCTTCTCCAAAACCAGACCCCACTGCCAAATCTCCCTCGCCAACACCTAAAGATCTCAGAGAAGAGCCCAACTTACCACCAGTTGAGGAATCCACTGCAAAGTCTTCCTTTCCAACACCTCAAAAGCTCAAAACACCGGAACTTGAACCTCAATCAGCCAAATTTGATCGAAGCAAACATAAGAGAGAAATATTCTCTAAAGAACCAGAGTCATCCCATGCCAAAAGAAAAGTTGATTTTGTTGAGTGATTCCACAAATTGGCTTTTGTTTTGTTCATTTTGTCCATATGAACACACCCTTTTTGGGACTATATTTTGTACTTAAATTCAGTATCAATAATTTGATATTCAACTGTTAAACCTTGTTTTGTGTTGCGAACAATATGTTGAACCATTTTTGTGAAGAAGTCAAGACGAAATTTGGCAGAATATATTGATTACATTATTGGAGAAATCCTTTTCAGCTTTACAAACTTGCCCTTGCAAATGGCTCAAATACAACTTTTTTTGGGGGAAGACATGTGATGCATGAGGTTACACTCTCCATCCTTGTACTGACAACAATATCATCTACTTTGAATCTATATTCAGGTGATGTTTCGTCCAGAAACTCAAGCGACTCTCTTACATGTAGTCTCCAGTTTGATGTTACTATGAGGTTCCTAGGATCTATGAATGGATGGACTATGATGTTAAATTCAAACTCTGGACAATTCTCTTCAGAATCCAAAGGGACCCAACTACCAAGCTTGCTTTTCCATCTCCTATAGTCATAGCCCAAAACTAGGGATTGATGACATAGTTGGTATGAGATAGACATAGAATTTGGGCTTACTCTACAACTGATATTGTCGCCAATATGAAAAGTTTCCTTGGTACTCCATCCTTCTCCAAGTACAGTGTCCAGATCAATCGTAGATAGTCTTCTATTAAGCCACATCGTTCTTGTCCTCTCCAATTCCATTGTATTGAAACATGCCACAAAGACATGTATATGCAAGAACCATTGAATTTTTATCCTTCTTGAAATCCTTCCAGGAGACATAGCTTTAAGAATATCATCTTTGATTTTGGATTTGAAGCTTGTTATGGTATTTGGATCAGGAACTTCCCATTCGAGTGACATTAATGTGGGAATAGGTATGTCATATAATTCTCCATGAACACCTTCTCTTGATGGAACCCTGTATTCTGCAAAATACACAAATATATCCACTGATTTGTAAAATGAAGGTGGTTTGTCTGCATACATTACATCTGCAATCCCCTTGTGAATTGCTTTGAATGTGCCACTTAAGCTCTCAACAGGCTGCCACTCCATAGCTGTTGATGGAAAGATAACTGAAATTAAACAAACAACAAATATATCAGAAGGAGAAATATTGTGTTGTATCAAATAGATAAAGTTTTGTTAAATTACAGTAAGAATGGAGAATTGGATGTTCATCCAAGTTCAACACCATGTCTTTGGCCATGTAGACATGTTGAACTTTTGCAGCCAGCCATTGTCGGTCACTTTAAAGGCAAGAACACGACCTTTCCAATGGGATTTCACTTCATTTCGCTTGGTTCTTTTCACCCTGTGGGCACCTTTGCAAGAGGGAAGCATTGTTACCCAATCATTCACACGAAAAGACATGGGTTTCCAAACACCATCCTCTCTGGTGTTATGAAAATCACAAGAAGTTATATTATGAGAAGGACGACGTGAGGACGCCATAGAAGCTCACAGATGAGAGAAAAATAGTGAGTCTTTTGAAAATGCAAAGAAAGGAGAATAAGCCATATGCCAAAATGGAGGGAAGGTGGAAAAGGGAATGAGCCATACCAAAATGGAGGGAAGGTGGAAAGTAGACGTTTGAAAAAATTTGGTGATTTGTCATTAATAGCGTTGTTTTCAGAGCCTGAAAAGAGAAGATTTCGTATCTTCTTGCTTGATTTTTTGAGATATAAAATGTAACAAGATGTCACTATTTTGGACCCAAACTTTAATGTTAGCCATCGTAAACGTCTAAATTAAGCCGTTTTAGCCGTTTGCCACTAAAATAGAACCGTTAAGATTAGAGGAGACAAGAATCCCATACTTTTGTATACGTGTCAATTCACAATTGGACAATTTCTTAATCCTTAGATTAACAAACGGCCCTTTTCTAGCCGTTTTTGGCCCTAATGTCATGAATTCACTGTCATGCCGTTTGGATTGACAAATGCCCCAGCTACATTCAATCGATTAATGCAAGACATTCTCAAAGAATACTTGGATGATTTTGTTCTTGTTTTCTTTGATGATATTCTGATTTACTCAAAGAATGCAACTGACCATGAAGCAAATGTCAGAAAAGTTCTTGAGATTCTAAGGAAGCACCAAATCTTTGCAAAAAAGAGCAAGTGCATTTTCTCTACCGACCATGTTGAATACTTGGGCTTTCTGGTATCAAAAGATGGAATTTCTCCAGATTCTACAAAAGTCCAAGCAGTCATAGATTGGCCTGAACCAAAGACACTGAAAGAAGTCAGAGGATTCTTGGGATTGATTGGTTGGTATAGAATTTTCATACCAAAGTATGCTCTCATAGATTCCCCCCTAACAATTCTTCTCAAGAAGAATATCCCGTTTCAATGGTCTGCCAGGTGCCAGAGTGCTTTTGATAAGCTCAAGACCGCCTTGGTAACCAATCCTGTTCTGAAGCTGCTAGATTTCTCTCTACCCTTTGAGGTAGTATAACTGATGCCAGTGGTTTTTCCCTGGGAGGTGCACTCATGCAGTGGCCTATGAATCTCAAAAACTCAAAACACATGAGAGGAATGATGCTGTCCATGACCTGGAACTACTTTCAGTAGTATATGCCCTGAAGTTGTGGAGACATTACCTACTGGTTCAAAGATTCACTTTGATGACAGATCATCAGAGCTTAAAGTGGATCTTCACTCAAAAGGATCTCAACATGCACCAAAGACAGTGGATGCAGATCCTGCAAGAATTTGATTTTGAAATCAAGTACCGTCGCCCAGGCAAAGAAAATGTGGTAGTAGCAGATGCCCTCAGCCAGCAGAAAAGCCTCCTTGCTTGCCATTACTGTAGTGTCAAATCCTTTGATTATTAAAGCAAGAGAGAAGATCATGCACGATAGATTCTTTGGCCCTATTGCTACCCTACTTATGCAGGAAAGCAAAACTCCACATGAGTTGAACCGAGTTCAAGGGTACAGACTGGATGATGGAATTATGTATTATAATCCCAGGCTATGCAATCCCAATGATGAGGGAACTAAAGGTCAAATTATGAACAAAGCCCATGACAGCCTTATTGTTGCAAGACATCCAGGTTTCATCAAAACCTACATGTCTGTGAAGAAAAGCTTCTTTTGGCCTGGTCTAAAAAAGGATGTGCTTAATCATGTACATCAATTGTACATTCTGACCTGTTAGAAAGTCAAGGCCGAGAGAGTAAAAATGCTTGGGAAATTACATCCATTAGACATCCCCCAGATGAAGTGGGAATGCATCAGTATGGATTTTATACTGGATTACCTTCAGTGCAATCAAGTTACAACTCAATCTTCGTGGTAGTTGATAAACTAACCAAAGTTGCCCGTCTGATTCCAGTAAAAGAAACCTACACTGCAGCAGTGGATGTGGCTAGAGTGTTCCTCAAAGAAGTCTTCAGATTGCATGGCCTACCCAGAAGAATAGTAAGTGATCAAGATTTTAAGATAGGAAAATTTGAAAAATGGTCAGCCATACAAAGGAGGGTATGGCGAAATTTTCTAAAATTTTGTAAAATAAGTTTCATCTTTTATTATTCTAAAAGAATAATCCCTATCGTTTGTGTATTCTAAAAGTGCCATTTTCATTCTATGCATAGAAAAATGCATAGTAGAAATATATTATTCTAAAAGTGTTATTTCCATTAGATTTAAGTTCTATGCATAGAAAGATGCATATTGATTTTTTTAATTATAAAAGAGTGATTTTCATTAGATATAAATTCTATGCATAGAAAGATGTATATTGATTTTTTTTAATATAAAAGTGTTACTTTCACTAATATTGATTTTTATGCATAAAAGAATATTTTATTATAAAAGTGTTACTTTCATCAATATTGATTTTTATGCATAAATAGATGCATAAAAGAATTTTTTTTATTATAAAAGTGTTACTTTCATCAATATTGATTTTTATGCATAAATAGATGCATAAAAGAATTTTTTTATTATTAAAGTGTTACTTTTATCAATATGATTTTTATGCATAAATAGATGCATAAAAGAATTTTTTATTATTATAAAAGTATTACTTTCATCAATATTGATTTTTATGCATAAATAGATGCATAAAAGAATTTTTTTAATTATAAAAGTGTTACTTTCATCAATATTGATTTTTATGCATAAATAGATGCATAAAAGAATATTTTTATTATAAAAGAGTTACTTTCATCAATATTGATTTTTATGCATAAAAGATTTTTTATTATTATAAAAGTGTTACTTTCATCATTATTGATTTTTATGCATAAAAGAATTTTTTTTTTTATAAAAGTGTTACTTTCATCAAACTGGATTTTTATGCATAAATAGATGCATAAAAGAATATTTTTTATTATAAAAGTGTTACTTTCATCATTATTGATTTTTATGCATAAAATGATACATAAAAGTTTTTTATTATTATAAAAGTGTTACTTTCATCATTATTGATTTTTATGCATAAAATGATGCATAAAAGAATTTTTTTTATTATAAAAGTGTTACTTTCATCATTATTGATTTTTATGCATAAATAGATGCATACAAAATTTTTATATCAAAATAAGAGTTCTCTTTAATCCTTGTTTAAATCCCATGAATATGGGTAAATGAATTAAGTAAATAGTCTGTGAAAGAAAATTTTACCGTTTCATATTCTCTAGGATGGTAATGAGAAAATTCAAAAAAACTATCGAAGTCAGAATTTTAGATAAATGACTAATTTATTCCTCATACGAATTCATGTTTAGTTTTGAATTTAGTAAAGTAGTAATTGAATTATTACCTTTGAGAAAGATAGATCAGGGAGAACCTTTCCAGACTCAAACCCTGAATCAGAAGACATAACTCCTTCGTCAGTTTCAAGAATAGACGATATGACCAGTTCAGTAATCTACACTCAAATCACCCACCGAATCTGAAACTAAGTTGAGACCTTTGATTTTGATCTGAGAATCAAGAATTTAAAATTCGAGGAATTCTGCTTGGGAATCCAGACCTGTGATCTAGAAGTCTTGGGATACGGAATTAAGATATACTCATTGTATTCAAAAGAAAATCAAAACTGAAAACTTGCATAGAAACCCTGTTTTCTTAAAGGACTGTCTTATGCCAGAATGTTGGAGGGAGCATTTGGTATATGTGTGTTCTAAGGGAAGTTCGGTTGCAAAACAGGCGGGGAGTGTTCAAAGGACGGTTCACGCGGCAAAAACCTGTCCAGGTCTGGGTATGATGTAAAATGGTGTGCTTTCGGTACGATGGGCAAGGGCCGACAAAGCGGTCCCTGAGTGAAGTGCCAGAACACCTAAGGAGGATCTTGGAGGACCAGGAGATGCACGGGCTCGCGGTGCCGAGGACACCCATGCGTATGTCGTCGAAGATATATATGTATATGACGAGAAACTTATTATAATCTATTACTGGATCTCGTTGGCCGACCTACTGGTCTCAACGGAGAGTCTAGAGTTATACTGTTTTGTGAGAAACAAGGATTGAAATGAAATTTTGAGTTGTGACATCTGTACCCAGTCATTGTTTGTAAATGGATTGTTTTATAAATTAAAGTTTAAAGAGGAGTGTGTGAGTATCTGTATTCTAAAACAAAAGTTAAAAAAGGCTTTCAATTATGGGTGGGTGAGTACTTGTCTGGTTCTACTATTCCAGTGGTTGGGCAGGTGGCTGATGGGGTTAGGCTGGAATCAGTAGAGTTTTAATAATAAAATTGACTAATAAGATTACGCTTAGAACTCGAATAGTTAAATAATAACCTGAAGACTTCTCAAATGAATAGATCAACGGCTATGCCTAATTCAATAAGGGAAAAAGCGTTGATTCCTTTAAGGTAAGTCTGTTATAGTTTCCCTTCTATCCGGTT
>NC_141093.1:20782130-20872130 GCF_041138505.1 Cibotium barometz
AGAGAGAGGCTGGGTGGGATTTGAGGGGCTAGAATTATGTAATATTGCAATTTTAGTTATAATCCATATGTAATTGCAGGGGATGAATTGCTTAAAAGTTTTCAAATTAATGTGTTTGAGCTAAAATAGAGATGAAAAATATTTATCTTACATATATTTATACCTATAGGAGGTGTATACATGTGTGTTACATATATTTATACCTATAGGAGGTGTATACATGTGTGTCTCTGTGTGTGTGTGTGTGTGTTACATATATTTATACCTATAGGAGGTGCATACATGTGCGTATGTGTGTGTGTGGGGGGTATGTGTATGCACACATGCATATGCAAACGTGTGTGTGCATGTTTAGGTGTGTATGTATGCACACATGCGTATGCAGACATGTGTGTGTGCACGTGCATGTGTGTGGCATGTGCGTGTGCATGCACATGTGCGTACACATGCATAAGCACATACACACATGCATATGCAAACGTGTGTGTGCATGTTTAGGTGTGTATGTATGCACACATGCGTATGCAGACATGTGTGTGTGCACGTGCATGTGTGTGGCATGTGCGTGTGCATGCACATGTGCGTACACATGCATAAGCACATACGAGTGTGCATGTGTCTGTGTACATGTGCATGTGTGCAAATATAAACATGTAAAATAAACCTTTCTCTTTCTTTCACAGGTGATATGGGGATTTTCTAGGAAATTAGGGCCCATGGGAAATTTTTGAATTAAATTTATGTAATATGCAAAATAATTAAATAGAAGAGTTTTTTGCATCACACAATTATAAGAAACATAGATACATTAGTTTTTTTTTAATGTAAATTTTTTAGATAGAAGATGTAGCTTTATTAATCTCACATGAACACAAAGGCTTTCTTTAAAATATAATAGTCCATGGAAAAGGGTTTTGTAATAACCCCAAGCACTTGAGCTATAAAGGGTTTTTGTTTAAGAAAGCCTTAAGAGCCAACCTAAGTAATGTTCGCCCAAGACATTTTGTATATTAGTCATCCTTATATCTCTCATCATAAATGAGACAAATTTATGAAATAGTGTTAAATGGTACATATACTTCATCTTATGAAAAGAAATGATATTTTTATTTACTTTTACATCCACTAATCTTAGCCTAATAATTATAAAAGTTATGTAATAGGGTCCACCTCTTTTCTTTTTAGACAGGATTAAATGGCACTTCAACTTCACTTCAATATTGTGACTTACTTGCAATCACATGATAAAGGATTACCTAAGATCATTATGATTTTTCTTGAGCTAAAAATTGGCAAATATATTCTAATCATCACAGGTTCCATCCATTGATTTATTAAGTTTATCTTTAAGAGTGAATTGGAAATTTTTTGAAGTATTCATATGGCATACCTCCCCTAAAATGTACTTTGGTATTTATGCCTCATTTTATGAAATACCTTAGAGGGTGGTTCCTTTAAAAATGTACTTGAGTGCTTGTATGTCTATCTCAACTGATCCCATGGCTACATATTTTGCAACACATATGAAATACTATAATATTATCCATGCTTCTACCAATTTCCAAGTAGAAATAGAAAAACCCTTGAGGCATGTTGCATAGTGTGTGTGTGTGTGTGTGTGTGTGTGTGTGTGTGTGTGTGTGTGAGAGAGAGAGAGAGAGAGAGAGAGAGAGAGGATACTACATGCTATCTAAAAGAACCTAATACTTATAACAAAGATAATCATAAAGAAAAAGATCATGCAATTCATAAAAAAGGAAGAAAAATCTAGCAATATTCAACTAGGATTTAGTATTTTTTTGAAAGAAAGCACAATTCATCTAAGATAATATAATGAATATAGTTTATGAAATGTTCTCATATAGCACCAACTAATTGGTTTTTTTAATTGATGCTGAGTTTTTTATTCCCTCTTTACAAACCCTCTTTATAAAATATCAAATAATTTAGAGAAATCAACACATCCATATGTACCTTTGGTAATATGTACAATGTTTCTTTGACTTTCAAAGTTCTTTAAGAATGGCTATTGGAACACTTTTATGATTTCTTTTTGTTTCTTTGATTCATGATAATGACCATGAATATTAATCTTCAATAAAGTGTAGCCAAGAAAGATACGCTACAGGGTGCATTTGCTGTTTGCACCCTAGAGGTTTATTATAGTAGCAGTGTCACCTTTTTGGTTATAGGGACCCACATTTGGGCACACAAAAAAGCTAGCATGGTTAGTAGAACTAATGCTTGGGCATTGGAGGTCACGGGTTCTAAACCAAAATCTAGATGCTCACTTTTGCACATCCCTGTGCTTTTATGCCATCTGCCAAAATTATCCGAAAATGAGTGTTAGATATGGTATTCACGTTGGTTGTTAAAAGCAAAGCAACCTAACGTATATTTATCCTCAACCGAGAAAAGGGAGGGGGAGGCGGTAGGGGGGGATGGGGGGGATCATAAGTTGAAAGGTCTTCTTAAAAGAAATCTCTAACTTGTTTTTTGACTTACCTTTGTAAAAGGAGGCCTAAGCAATCTATAATAATTGAGCTTAGAAAAATATAGTTAGAAATTAAAGCATAATTATCTTCATATCTTGGTAAAACCAATAAGAGTAATTTAGAACCCCCCCCCCCCCCCCCGGTGATATCTCCTACTTGTGCCTATGCTAGAAAATATAGATGCATAGCATTGAGCATCTTCATTATTGTACATAGAAGTTTGTCTTGGATGTCATAAAATAGAGATGTACCATGTACTGAATATGAAAACAAAAACTCTTCTACCAAGCTAAAATCAAAGTAGACAATCAATCAATCGATGCAATGGGCCTAGTAATGGCAAAGGGCCAAAAAGTAGTGCATGATAAAATCCCTTTTTTCAATAAGGACAATTAAATAAGAATGAATATATGTCGACTTTAAAACTAGATATATGAAAACTCATTCCTTAAAATAAGTATACTAAAACCATGTCGTTTTGTTGAACTTCATAATTAGCATGATACCTAGTGAGGTTCATTCATAAATGACAAGCAATTAAACATGATGATTAAATAGGCTAGGCTTCCATCAGTTTTGAGTGCTTGAGCCTTGGATGGGAAATCTGATGACTAGGTCCCTCGGTAGAGACAACAACACATAGTTTCGCTCATGGGCCATGGGGTATCCATCCGTTTATGTGGGAAAGCGACTATGGCGTGATGGTTGAAAGGGCGATTGACTGCGGAGATGTGGGCAGAGTGTTCGAAATAAACTTTTTTTCTAACCAATGAAAAAAGGGATGACCTTCAAGCTCAATCGATTTTTATTGGAAAAATGCATAGATTAACTAGTTTTATAACTAAAATTTCAAAAAAAATTTGAATCTTTGATTCACAGCTAGGCAAAACTACAATTGGTTTTTCTCAATTTAAGCCATGGAAATTGCACTAAAGGGTGGTTTTTTTAGCACGGCTTCAATCGGTTTTTCTCAATTTGAGTCGTGGAAATTGCGCTAAAGGAGGGTTTTATTCTTACACTTGTGCCATTGGACAATATGCAAATCTAGCGTCTAGACTACCAAATTTGAAGTGCGAAAGGGCGAGTCTAGCAGTGTTTTAAAAAACAAACCATCCTTTAGGGAAATTTCCTTGGCTCAAATTAAGAAAAATGGATTGTCGTTTTACTTAGCCTTGAATTCGAAGTTTCAAATTTTAGAATTTTTTAGTTATAAAACCGGTTAAGCTATTCATTTTTTTAAATAAAAACCCGTTGAGCTTGAAGGTCATCCTTTTTTTTCAATTGGTTAGAAAAAATATTTATTTCTGACATTGGCTGGAAGTAAGGTGGAGTGAAAAGCTGCCAAAAGTTTAAATTGATTTTGATAGATCTATTTTGTGTAGTTATTTTCAAGAAATGTGCCGGGGAGTGCGGCGCATCACCCGCATCGACAAGGCGCCGAAAGTCCACGGCGGACGCCAGGTCGGAGAACGACGCTGCGCTGTGGAGGAGAACGTGGGCGCCATGCAGCGCGTCACGTACGGCACTGGGAGATGTCCTTGTCGAGCACCAGTGAAAGTGGAGGGGGACGTCACGCGGGCGTCAAGCCCATGGCTGGAGCGTGCTGTCTGTTTGCGGGCCAGCCCGGGCGGCGGGCTCCCCGGCTGGGCGGGGTCCGCCACGAGGAGGCGGAGGTGGTGGTGCCCAGGTACCGTGGTAACACTGTGGCACATTGGAATTTGGCGATGGCGCCACTGTAGCGTCGGCGTTTTTTTCTAAACGGGGTGGTGGGTTAACTGAGACCTCACGTGGGCACCACTCTCCTCGCTCTCTCTCTCTCTCTCTCTCTCTCTCTCTCTCTACAATTTCGTCAACCCTGTCGCCCACTTCGTTTCCTAGATTCCACTGTGTGTGAGGTGGTCATGGGTCATGGTCCTTCCGGCTTCAACAGTCTTGCCCTTTTCTCTCCTCTTTTGCCTTCCACCACCAGCAGTACTTGCAACAGCATTCTCCCTTTCTCTCTCTCCGTCCATCTCCACCCCATTCCTCTCCGACCTGTCAAAGTAAACCCCTCGCCCCGCCCTCCCCATCATCGACTTCAAGTAGAGCTCACCATCCCTTAGGGCTTCTGTGCTTTACAGTACCTCGCAATATTTCCCCACAGTCCTACACCTCCCCCTACCTTCTTCCATCTCACCTCTGCCCCCCATTATCCATGACCACGACTCCTCCAGATGCACATATTTCCATCGCCCCAGTCGGCCACTTCATTAACCATGGATTGATCCTTCCACAGGCTTCCCAGACCATGCAGATCGAGTTTCCCTCCCCACAAGGTCAAATTCATCAAACCCCACCTACCTCCGCAGCGGCTGCTAACCCTAGCACCCCCTCGCAGGCTGCACCCAGCCGCTACGAGTCGCAGAAACGGCGCGACTGGAACACGTTTGGGCAGTACTTGAGGAACCACCGACCGCCGCTAGCCTTGGCCAAATGCAGCGGCGCCCATGTGTTGGAGTTTCTCCGATATTTGGACCAGTTCGGGAAGACAAAGGTACATGCGCAAGGGTGTCCGTTTTTCGGGCAGCCACAGCCTCCCGCGGCATGCAGCTGCCCGCTTCGCCAAGCTTGGGGAAGTCTCGACGCCCTCATCGGGCGCCTGCGCGCCGCTTTTGAGGAAAACGGCGGCAAGCCGGAATCGAATCCGTTCGGGGCCCGTGCAGTTCGCCTCTACTTGCGAGAGGTGCGAGAGGTCCAGGCCAAGGCAAGGGGCATCGCCTACGAAAAGAAGAAGCGCAAAAGACAACCCAGCCAAGCGGCAGCAACATCGTCGTCATTATCATCATCTACAGCAACAACCATGACTGCCGCAGCTCCGGCCCTCATTCCATCTGATCACACGTACCATCATTACCATCTTCAACAAGCTGCAGGTCCAAGCTCGGCACCCATGATACCAAGCTTCAACTGATAATAATACAGCATAGCCTAGCAAGAAGCACATTTACAACAATAATGGGCATATAGATCATCGAGAGCTCTGTCCCCTGAGCCTATCCTCTTGAGCATAATTGTAATATTGATGGAAACTAATGCTCTTTTAGTTTATGGCATTACCTTATTTGACTAAGGTAGTTGAACCATTATAAGTATACATTGCTATCTCTGCCCCAAAGTAAATGGGGTTACATATATATGCTTTCTAATTAAACCTTGCAGATCTAGGCTTGACAACATTGTTATTGCTAATTACTAGAAATGGGTCTTCCTCAAGAGCAAATGTTATTACCTATTCTAGTTTGCCTTTCTTCATGATTAAGTGTAGAATACACAGTCACATTTGACACCCTCATGCAACTAGAGACCACAATCCAAAGGGTGAGATAAAATATCAAGCCCTTGCTTTGTCTCTAGCAATATCAATGATATATGCTACACCCACCATGATAGAAGATTGTTCAATTGAAAACATGCATGTGTACAAGGTGGCCCAAAGATGCCCAAAGATCATAGGTGTGGGAGGTTGTTCCAACAATTTGCTACGCGACATAGTTGTGGAAAACTTTCCAATGGCTTGCCCAATGCCTTAAAGAAATATTTAAAAATGTGAAATCTACTTATAGTAATTATGCGTGCGCGTCCATGTGTGTGTGTGTGTGTGTGTGTGTGTGTGTGTGTGTGTGTGTGTGTGAGAGAGAGAGAGAGAGAGAGAGAGAGAGAGAGAGAGACTATCGGCACAAAAAATTGTTGAGCTCACACCAATATAGCTATGTTTTGATATTGGACTGTAATATAACTTTGGCAATTGTTTAAGCCATGGTAACAAAGCAATAAGGTAGAAAATGGGATCGCACTTTAGTAATTTTTTAAAAGCCTCATTTAGATCTTCTTTAATGGTAGACACTACAAGAGAATGAAGGGAGTGGTGCAAGTAGTGGTAGCGATGGCACTAACCGTGTATTGGTTATTTTGTGGCTACAACTTGCGGCGCGGCTATGCCATGTGTGCTTGGGCTATATCACATTGTGCGCAGTACCTCTCGTTGCATGACCTATCTATCTTGATCTTCCTTTATCTCATTCATTTTCTTCCTTTTTTGATCCTTCTACAAGCATGGTGCTCTCCTCCACCATAAGCATAGTGCTATCAATCACAAGGTATGTGTCTCCTTCTTTCTATGTTTTTCAATCAAAATGTTTGTATTTTCTATGCTCTTCCCCATTCCTCCTCTCCAATCCCTCTCTCTCTATTGATTTAATATTCTTTTTTGTGTGTTTGGTTTTGTGTTGATATAAAGACACTTTAGGACATGCTCTCTTTAGCTAGCTATTAAAGGAACCTCCAATCCTAAACCAATGTTCTTGTTTGATAGTTTTATGTTTTTTTGGCTCTATGTTTATGGTATAGATATGCACACATGTTTTCCCAGTGCTGTGTGCATGGGCTCTTGAGATACTTCATACTATATGCATAGTGTAAAATGCTCTATTTCAATGGTTGGGCATGCATAGAGTATAAAGAGTGAGCACTCTTTTACACATATAAGAGAGCTCTCTTATATGCAAAATGAGAGCTATGCATGAGCTCTAATGAGCTATGCATAAAGATAGCTCTATATGTGCATAACCTCTCATGAGCATGAGATCTTATAAGCTCTCTTATGCATAATATTTTTTCATATAACTCATGTTTCTTTGATGTGTAGGTCTTCCATCTATCTTACTACACGACGGTCTCTATTCTCCCTCTCCATTCTCTTATGGTAAGCTCGAAACCTAACACTTTGTTCCTTAATGTCACCCCCGGGTACTATGGGAGATGCATGAGAGCTCTCTATGAGCTCTATGCATGCATAGAGGGCTCTATATGATGCCTATGCATGCATAGAGGACTCTATCTTATGGATAGATATTTCTATGCATGCATAGGGTTCTCTATGAGCTCTATACATGCATAGAGTGCTCTCTATGCATGCATAGAGCTCTCTACTTCTATGAGCTCCATGCATGCATAGAGGGATCTACCTTATGGGATAGAGACCTCTATACATTTGCATATGGCTCTCTATGAACTCAATGCATGCATAGAGGGCTCTACCAAATGTATGAGAGCTCTTACCTTATGCATAGAGCTCTCTATGCATAAGGTAGATACTCCTACCAATTGGGGGCATGCATAGAGGGCTCTACCAAATGTATGAGAGCTCTTACCTTATGCATGGAGCTCTCCTTGAGCTCCATGCATAAGGTAGATACTCCTACCAATTGGGGGCATAGCCAAGTAATGTAGCCGTGCCACTAGTGAGAGAATGTAGTGAGAGAGTGGCAGCTACTGTGAGTGAATGTTGTAGGAGCAGCGAATTGTAGGATGCGGCTATATATAGGTATTTGTATGCATGGCTATAGTCGTGTGTATAGCTGCATATGAGATATAAAGAAACTTGGATTCTCCCATGCCACGTGCTTGCCATGTGTGACCTAGCTTTTAGCTTGCCAATCTTATCGCCTCTCCTCCCTTTCCAAAACCTGCACTGAAAAGACATATTTCTCTTCCTTCCATCTCCCCTACCTCAAGCAAGAAACTCATGCTCTCTTCTTTTTGTGTGCTTTCAACTCCCCTATCTCAAGCAAGAAACTCATATGCTCAAGATAAGGTTTTCTCCTCTCTATTCCTCTCCTTTTTTTTCATTTCATTCATTTATTTGTATATACAAGATTAGATTAGAAGGAGATGGTTAGAAGTCTACCTTCATCTTTTGATCCCTGTCCTTCTCTTATTCTTGTCACTTCTCTATCTCTAAAAAGAGATTTACTCTATTTGTTTTAAATCTCCTTTTATGGTCCGTAAACTTATTAAATGTTTTTTAATTAAATTTATTATGTTTGCTTATTTTACAAGTTTAGGGTTTATGGTTAGCTTCATTTTGATAACCAATCAATAGGTAAGGCTTTATTTTTATTTATAATCGTATTTTTTTCATTCTTTCATCTCTTTGATTCTTTTCTTTTATTCATAATGTTTAAGCCTAGCACTTTTATACTTGCGTCCTTTTCTTATTTTGTTTTTTAGGTCTCTCCTTTTTTGAGCCCAATTCTTCCCAACCATTCATGGTAATCTCTTACACACAAGCTCTTTTGCTATTTAGGCTTTTCTTGTTTACATCCTTGAGTGCTAGAGTTTAGGGTTAGTTATGTGAACACTCTCTATACATGCATAAATCATGCTCTATGCATATTTATCTCTTTATGCATACTACTCTCTCTATGCATAAAACATGCTCTATGTCTCTTTATGTATGCATAGAGTATGCATATTGCTCTCTTTATGCATACTATATGCATGTATAAAGAGAGAAATATGCATACTCTCTACATGCATAAAGAGAGCAATATGCATAAGCCTATAGGTGGTTGTACAATAAGGGTCCTCACTTTGGATCACCTTCAAAGATTTTTTATAGCAAAAAACATTCATTTTCTCACTACTAAAATTGGCTAATCTCACCCACTTGGTGAAGGAATTTAACATTGAGCTCTTTCTTCAAATAAAATATCACACTATTAAGTTGTGCACTTAAACATATGGTCCGATCAAAAATAAAAAATTTCAAAGGTCAAATTTTTTACGTCACAAATATAGTGTACATGGCATGTCCCAAACTTAAACAATTAGACAATATGATCATAAAATGTTAATAACTTCCTCGTTTTAACTCCCATTCCATCCCCACTTTTCATGCAAGGAAGTAATGTAATGGAGATCTTAATTTGATTTATTAAGTAATTTTTGTATGCAATTTCTATTTTAAATGGATTACTATATATTTTAAAAGTATACAAAAAGAGTAGTTTTTTTATATAGCACATCTTTATAGCAAAGATTACGTATTTTTACTTGATGAAATAATCCAAGGATAGATAATTATGAGGAAAATGCAACCATGTTAAATTTTGTTAGATTTTCCAAGATCTCTATTGGAAATTTACTTCAAAGTCTCAAAGCAGCTGAACATAATTAGTAAATTAATTCTAAAATTTTATTTTTATGTGATTATTTTTTGTGTGAGAAATTTATGCTAATTATGGTGAATGTATGAAAAACAAATTGGTTTAATTTGAGTGAGAAAATGTCTATTTTTATCCATTTTATGTGAAACTAGCTCTACTTGAGTAGTTTCTTCCCTTCCAAGCCTAAACCTAAGTCTAACTAGGCTTGGTAATAACCTAGACTAGGTAATGTACCAACCCTAGGTGGAGACCCCTAAGGTGGTCGTGCATGTGCTCACGTGTCTTACATGTCACCTACGTATGGCATGCATTCCAACTCAATGTGCCATCTTAATGTGTCACTTCATTATGGCAACTCATCATTGATGGCATGGCATGCCACGTCACTATACCACCTCATTATTGATGACATAACATGCCACCTCATTAGATGCCATGTCACATGCATTAACACACATCAAGGAAGGAGAGTTATCACCTCACTCAAATTAGCACATTTAGTCTATGTCATTAAAACATCCACCATCGATATATCACATCATCTTGAGTTGGTGCCACTTGTCACACACGTGTATATGCCAGGTCAACATTTTGCCATACCATGTCATGAACTCGAGTTTCCATGTCATCATCACCTCCCATGCATGGGTGCATCCATTCATAGTTTCACATATATGTAATATATGTATGTATGTATGTGTGTATATATATATATATGTATAATTTATAGATTATCCATGCATATGTATATAAAATACTCTTATGATATTTAATTTTTTTAAAAATTAAATATGCATCAAGTAAAAAACTATTATTACACTTTTATAATTTTTTAAAAATTATCTATTTATTAATTTATTTAATATATACAGTTTAATTAATTTTTAAAAAAATATATTTTAATTTTAAAAATGAATGATAAATGTAAATTAAATAATATATTATTTTATAGTTAAAAGAAATCTATTTTATATCTTCTTCTTTAAAAAATGATTTATTTATTTTTAGAAGTATTATTTTAAAATATTAATTTTTTAAATATATTATATCAAAATCCTTCCTATTTTAAAAATCTAACCAAATATATCATGTATATCTAATTTAAAAAATATATCTATCAATCCATAACATCCAATTAAATAAGGAAAATATTATCTTATGAATTAGAATATCCAATACAATGCAAGATAAGAGAGTTTTGTTTCCTACAAATGCACACACGTCTATGCTTATTTCATTCAATCATAGCTTGGTGTCTAGTCTTCATAGCATTTTATAGATAATGGGCTCACAAAGTTATAAGAGCAATAAATCTGATAGGAATAGGACACCCCTCGCTCATGAGGCGCAAGAAGCTGAGAGAAACTGGATAGATTGTGAGTTAAAAAGAGAGTGGAGAGCATGCTAACAATGAGTAGCCTCTAACATTGGCAACACACCACCACCCTCACCTCCTCCACATGAGCCTCCTCCACCTCTCCCTACTATTGTCCCCCTTGGTTTGGATGAAGCATGTAAGCCTCTCTTCTCCTCCTCCTCCTCCTCCTAGTGAGAGTGTGGATGCAAGAGCCACCATAGGCAAGGTAGCCATACGTCGTTGTGTGTCCAAGATCATTCGTAGTTTCTTTCAAGATCTCACTCCTTTGTCACAATCTATTGTTCTCACATCCCTTATTATTGACCATCTTGACCTAGCCAAGTGTAGGGCTAGTGCTGGGATTGGTGAGCATCGAGAGAGGAGATTAGGTGTTGAGGTTCTCAATAGTGTTTGTTGCTAATATGCATCAGAAGAGGAATACTTTGGATGCATTGGCTGCTCCATCGCGCTACTATCGCTGCCATATGTAAACCCCACATTGGCAGGTGGGATGAGAGATAACTTTCACATTCTTCTCATAGCACCATGCATTCTTAGAGGTGGTTCCTTAAGGAGGCAAAGTCTAAATGCAAATGATGCCAGGGTATTGTGGGCTTCTAGTGGTTGTGACAGTGTAATCATTTGATTAACGATAGAACCAAGGCACTTCTAGAGAAATTTTAGGAAGAGAATTGTAGAGCTTCTCCGGTGTTCAAGAAAGCATTGCAAAAAAGAGTCTCAAAGGTTAAACATGGAGGCACACCCTCACCTCAAGATTGGCCAAAGATCTTTGGAGTGATGCAAGCCATGGTTTGTGCGCTACTCCCATCAGTGTGACACCACATGTTGTTGTCGATACCACGTGGAGTTTCAATGCTACTATGATGTATTTCATTCCCTTAGTGAAAACAATGGTAGGCCTACTAGTCCACATGATTTCATACTCTCTCTTTTGTGTCCACGCAAGCTAGATGCCTTATACCATCCCCTTTTGTGTGTTATCGAGGGGTGCATGTAGGGGGTTGGTAGTGCTACCTATGCTTGAGGGGGATGTTAGTGACATCGAGGTAGTGTATTGATAGCAATATGAGTATGTAATGTGTACCTACTCGATGGTGGGAGGCAATCCAAGAGGTTGCAGCTCATAGAGAAACATACTCCACGTGCAGTGTTCACTACTTCTTTTAGAGAGAACATCTACCCTTTTTGAGATAACATGCATTGTTCACTACTTCTTTTAGAGAGCACATATATCCTTGTATACGACACACCCATTGTGCCAAGTGGCAGGACCATCAGTGTCATACATGCTTGGAGTTGTTTCTTCCCATTGGTGTGGTATATGCTAGACCCACCATGATAGAATCAATTGAAAACATGCATGCGTACAAGGCCCAAAGATCATAGTGGGAGGTTGGGGTGGTTTGTTCCAACAATCGGCTACGTGATAGAGTTGTGGAAAACTTTCCAATGGCTTGCCCAATGCCTTCACTTTCTATGAAATATTTAAAAAGCTATAGTAATTTGTGTACGCGTGCATGTGTGTGTGTGTGTGTGTGTGTGTGTGTGTGTGTGTGTGTGTGTGTGTGTGTGTGTGTGTGTGTGTGTGTGTGTGTGTGTGTGTGTGAGAGAGAGAGAGAGAGAGAGAGAGAGAGAGAAGATGTAAGGTCGCAAAGAAGGTGTGGGATTTTTTTCCTCACGTATGGATTCAGACATATAGGCCCCATAAAGGTTAAAGATTATATTTTTGGCAAGATTCTGAATGGGTTGGATAACCCAAAACATTCAGTTTTCTTTCGTTTTTTCAGGTGGACAGGTTTGTGGCATATCTGGTTAACTAGGAATTCCTTCATATTTGATACAAAAGTGGATATTATAGCTCACATAAGTCGTATAAAAGGGCTACTATTGTGGCAAGTCTCTTCCTTACTGTCAGCTCATTTGGTGGAGAATGACACAGCTATATATTGGATGAGGGTACTCTAAGCTACACCTGTGGTTCAGAGTAATTAGTGAGGGAATCACATGGCAGCCATGTGGCCATTTGTAAAGTAATTTTTGGTAATATATCTTCTATTACGAGAGAGAGAGAGAGAGAGAGAGAGAGAGAGAGAGAGACTATTAGTGCAAAAAATTGTTGAGCTCACACCAATATAGCTATGTTTTGATATTGGATTGCAATATGACTTTAGCAATTTTTTAAGCCATGGTAACAAAGCAATAAGGTAGAAAATGGATTCGCACTTTAGTAAATTTTTAAAAGCATCATATTAGATCTTCTTTAATGGTAGACACTACAAGACAATGAAGGGAGTGGTGCAAGTAGTGATAGCAATGGCACTAGCCGTGTATTGGTTATTTTGTGGCTACAACTTGCGGTGCGGCTATGCCATGTGTGCTGGGGCTACATCACGTTGTGCAGTACCTCTCATTTCATAACCTACCAACCTTGATCTTCCTTTATCTCATTCATTTTCCTCTTTTTTGATCCTTTGAGAAGCATAAAGCTCTCCTCCATAAGCATAGTACTCTCAATGACAAGGTATGTGTCTCCTTCCTTCTATGTTTTTCAATCAAAATGTTTGTATTTTCTATGTTCTTCGCCATTCGTCCTCCCAATCCCTCTCTCTCTATTGATTTAATATTCTTTTTTTGTGTGTTTGGTTGTGTGTTTATATAAAGACACTTTAGGACTATATGCTCTCTTTAGCTAGCTCTCAAGGAAGCTCCAACCCTAAACCCGATGCTCTTGTTTGATGGTCTTTTGTCTTTTTCTTGGTTCTATATTTATGGTATAGGTATGCACACATGTTTTCCTAGTGCTACGTGCATGAGCTCTCTACTTCATACTCTATGCATAGTGTAGAATGATCTATTCCACTTTTTGAGCATGCATAGAGCATAAAGAGTGTTCTTTTATTCATGATCTATGCCTATAAGAGAGCTCTCATAAGAGCTCTCTTATATGCAAAATGAGATCTATACATGAGATCTCATAAGCTAAGCATAAAGGTAGCTCTATATGTGCATAAGCTCTCATGAGCATGAGATCTTATAAGCTCTCTTATGCATAATATTTTTCCATATAAGTCATGTTTCTTTGATGTGCAGGTCTTCCATCTATCTTACACGATCTCTATTCTCCCTCTCCATTCTCTTATGTGGTAAGTGTCAGGCAAAAATCTGAGAGGTGTTTTGAGTCTGTTTACATATGGGATGCATGGTTTGTGAATAAGCTTTGCCTTGAATGCCCTGGCAGATGTATAGAGCGGATGGTTTTGAAGTGAGCTAGTATATGCGTGTTGTTTTTTTTCGGAGCAGATGCTGGAGATTTGGAAGTTTTTTATAGAAGCAGTATGGTGTGCGGGTGGTTACTAAATGCAGGGCACCGACTCATTCGGAAGAGAGGCCGCCTTTGGAGCAGGACGCTGCACGTGAACTTGAGGCACAAGGTAATGAAAGGGCATTGGTGGCCATCATTGAAGCTTTAAAAAAATAAATAAAAATACCAACCAACGTGGCCATAAAGAAGGAGACCACGAGGAGGTTTATCTCATTGCCAGAAGCAGACGTCTGGAAGGTTGGCGAATAGCTGAAGGGCCGCTTTGAAAAAGGGAGACGCTCGACTGAGCGAGGGAGAGCCAAGCAAACGCAGAGAAGCGGCTCTGGTGGTTTTGCAGGCAGACGCAAAGGAAGAGAAGCTGCAGGCCTCTAGGTGCGCAGAAGGGCTGGGTCATTTGTGTATGGTTGCTGCCTCGTAGGAGTGGATCGTCTGGCGGGTATGGTTGCAGTCACAGAGAGGCGAGGAAAGTTGCCGCCTCGTAGATGACCAAGGAAGCTGGCGGGTGATCTGTAGACAGACGCAGAGGGAGTGGCTTGCCTTGATGCCTGGCTGGTGATTCGACAGAGGAGCAGCGAAGAGAAAGTTGCCGCCTTGTCTCGCGAGCGTAGAGAGCTCTCTGGTGATTCTGCAGAGACAGACGCAAACAGTGTGGAGTTTGCGTGTCGTGGGAGATAGCCTGGAGCACAGCTGCAGGGACAGCGTGGCTGCAGACCTCTTGTGTGAGCGAAGGAGAGACGTGGAGTCGGGTGACTTGTAGTGGAGGTTGCCGCCTGGTGCTTGGGGTCACGCTGGAGCGCAGCCGTAGGTGCAGAGAGAAGAGCTGCAGCAAGTGGAGTTGCCGCCGAGAACCATGATGTCTCTCGGGTGATCGTGAAAGAGCTAATGGCGAGGGAGCCGCCTAGGACAACATGCAAGAGAAGCCACCTTGAAGCTGGTGGGTGGTAGAGAGCCTTGGGTGTTGTATGTTGGCTGTAGTAGAGGTGCTAATGTGTGGGCTGGAGACAAGTGGGGCTCGCCTACGACACTTGGCAGGCAGCAGCTAGACAAAGAGTCGACGGGTTGCAGAGGAAGTTGAGGGTTGCTGGTGGGGCGCCCTCTGAAAAGAAACAGAGACCGGAAGACAGAGGCTTGGTTGTCAGACACAAGGGTGAATTCCCTTGGCAGTAAATCCTGGCCGGAGTCCTGGTTTTTGGTGTAACTACTGAGTTTGTTTGAAGTGTGGTGAAGATGGGACTGGATTTCCCAAAGTTTTATGGTGTATGGTTGTGTGTATGTTTTTGCTGAATGATCATTTGTCTATCGTGGTTTTGAGCTATCTTTCTGGTGTGGGTGGGTGGTGAACTGTGAGAAGTGTTCCAGCCGGTGGAGGTGGTGGTGCCCCCGTTGTAGTTGTTGTATCAAAGTTTGGGAGGTGAAGGGCTATAGAGGCTTGGTTTTTTTTTTCTTTTTTTTACCTGCCATGCTTTCTGGCGCCCCCACTGAGGAGAGCTCAGGTATCTTGCCTACGAGGGTGTATGCCCCAGAGTAAGAGATTGAAGGAAGGTGTTTCCTGTGTTTTTCTTGGTCTGAAGGTGAAGCTTGGGGATAAAAATGATGTCGTATCTAGAGTTTTTTGGTGGTCCTAATGAAGATGTAGCAGATTTTCTTGAAAGAATGGAGGTTGCATGCATAAGCAACCACATCAGTGAGCCGGCACAGGTATTGCGGTTGCTGAATATATGTTTGAAGGGAGATGCAAGGGCATGGTCCAGAACTTTTGAAGAGTCGTTAAAGGATGCTGAGCCACGCATTCCAATGACTGAGGATAGATTGAAGACTGCACTTTTGAACAGGTTTAAGAAGATTGAGGATCCAGATAAAGTTTGGCATGAAGTGCAGGGGTTGTCACAGGGCGAATTGGAGCCAATAGATGATTATGTGAAGAAATTCTCTTTGTTGTGGGAGACTTTGTGCAAGGCTCTGGGAGAGGATCAAGTACCTCCGGACATGATGAAGAAGGATCGTTTTATTACAGGATTGAACGGAGGTATTCGTCGCTGGAAGGTGGAACTAAAGAAGCCCAGATCTTATGAGGATGCGATGGAGATAGCCAAATCAAAGGATTGGAAATTGCAACGGATGAACCAGCTGGGGACAGTGAGGCCTGAAATGAGAAGGGTAGAAGCGGTACCGATGAGAACCGTGCTGGAAAGAGTGCAACCGACAGAAGTTCAGGTGAATAATGTCACACCACAGGGGACAAAGGTAGCACCCACAGCTGTTACAGCTTCTGATGAAGGGCTTAAATAGGACATGAGGCAAATGGTGGATTGTATGAAGAATCTGAGTTTGAAAATGATGGAGAACACAGGTGGTGGACGTGGGTTGGCTGAGGCAGAGGCTATAATCAAGTAGGGGTTGAAGGTCAGACAGCAGGCTATGGAAGTGGCCGTGGTTTTGGCAGGGGTAGACGGTTTATTCCTACATGTTGGAATTGTGGTGAACTTGGACATCTAAGTACAGATTGTGATAAGCCTCAGCGAATGGGGGGTGATATGTATCCCTTACCCTCTCAGATTCCCAAAAGGGCAAATGATTATGGAATTGAAATTAAAGGTGAAGCAGGGACCAGTGGGTTGACAAATGAGGAGAAAGGTAAAACTAAGGTGATAGATGTGGTCACCCTTGAGAAGACGAAGGAGACAGAAGCTTATGTGATGCCTTTGGGGAAACAGATGCCACAGGAAAGGGAAGGCAGGGATACTGCAGGGCCTAGCAAGAAGAAAGGTAAAGTGAAGGAAGGAGGGGATGTAAAGGTCAAGCAGAAGCGAAAGTCTCGTAGAAAGTTTCAAGTGACTGATTTTCCACTAGGGGTTGGGCAGGATAGCTACAATTTGCAGGAGGACATGGCTAGAAGGAAGGCTAATATTACTTTTGGGCAATTGATAGAGTTAGCTCCCCAATTGAAACGTCAGTGGAAAAGACTTGTGAATCCAGGAGAGAAGGAGCCTGCCAGAGGGATAGTGACTGGTCTATCTGTTCAGGAGTTGCCTGATATATGTCCTGTGGTGGTGAATGTATAGTACAAAGGGAAGAATCTGGGAGAAGCATATATAGATGGTGGTGCACAAATTTGTGTAATCACATTAGCAGCTGTGGAGAGGCTTGGTCTTAATATTACTGAAGCATCTGGTTTCTATATTCGGTTGGCCAATCACCAAAAGGTTAAATGCTTGGGTATGATCAAGGAGTTAGAACTGCAGGCTTTTGATGTAAAGGTGCTTGTGGATTGTCATGTTATGCCGGCAGGAATGGGTGCATTCCCCATCATTTTGGGAAGACCATGGCTAAGAGCGATGAAGGCTGTTCAAGATTAGAGGAAAGGGGTCATTACTCTGTATGACAGGCGAGGGGATAAAAAGCAGTTTAATATGGATAATCAGAAGCCTATTCATGATGAAAAGGAGAGTGAAGCAGATTCGAGTGTTGATGACACGACCAGTAGCACCACTACTAGTGAGGGAACAGATGACACTTCATCCAGTGAGGAGGATGCAGACATGGATGCCCTGGTTATTGATGAAGAAGTGCTTGGTGATGAGGTTGCTCAACAAGAAGAGGCCATACAGGAAGAATGCGAGGGGGTATAAGTGAATCATGAGCAAAGGTATGCATATGATGTGAAAGAGTTTGCTTTTGAGTCTTTAGATGATGAACCTTTGTGGGATGAGTGGGATATAGAAAGTCTGCAGGATGATGAACCAGAGTTGGAGTTGGATGATCAGATGTGCATTAATGTTAAGAAAGCCACGACCAGAATTGATGCTATGAAGGAAGAGCAACACCAGCAGACTATGAATGATGTTGATGCTATGGATGAGTATGGATGCTGTGATAGATGAATTTCTTGTTAAGAAAGAGTAGTAATCTTATGACTAGGAATAGATAAGGCGCAGGATTTATGAGAGGTAAGTCAAACTAAAGACCTGATAAGTATGCCTAATTTTTATCATAGGGAGGAAATTGCATCATTAGACATCGTGTTAGAAGAGAAAATGTTGATCATAGAAGAGTGAATTACTTATATGCTAACTTAGGGATAAGGAACATATAGTCACTTGTCGACAACTCTAGAGAGAAAAACAAGAATCATTATGGGCATTTCAGAGGTTGGTAACACTTAATGAGGATGATGTTCAAACATTAAAAAATTAAGTGGAGTTTTATAAACAAAAAAGGAGGTGTATGGGAACAAAGATTGCTAAAAAGTAAGTAGGAGTTGAAGGATGGACAACCATAGGTGAACAATGACAAGCATATAGCTTGTGTTTCCCCCCTTTTACCACTTAGACATTAAATTGATGGGCTAGAAAGTAAACCTTAGTCTACTTGATTTAAGTGGCCTAGAAAGTAAACCTTAGTCTACTTGATTTAATTGGTTAAGAATTAACAAATTGAGCATGACGTAATAGTTAATGAATCCCAATCTTAGAATAAAAATTGCTTAAGAATAACTAGGCATGTTTTTTACCATATGATGGAACTCATAGCTTTTACAAATGGGCTGAAATTTTAGACTTAAAAAATATCCAAGTAGATTACTCAAGTTTTTCAAAAATTAGAGTAGAAAATGTTAATCTTAGAGATTGGATTAATTAAATTATGTGCATGTGCACCCTTCTTATATACCAAATTATGCACCTAGAATGTGCATATGACCCTTTCATATAGGGTATGTTTTGATTAATCCACACATAAGAGTTTAGCCTCCTAAGATGTATTGATTTAGATTATTAAAGCCCTTAGAATTAACCATAGGAATTGTAATTAAGATGCCATACTTTAGAGAGAGCTAATCACTCTAAAATTCCTTATGTTTCTAGAATGAAGAAAGAGAATTTTTTTTTTAAAGGTAACCCTTGATTTTAGATTTAAATTTTTTAAAAGACAACCCTTGATTTTAGATTTAAATTTGGGAGATTTTGGAAGGAAAATTATGGTTAAAGTCTAGCTAGATCTTAGAAAAATCCTAGAGAGCAAGAGTGAGCCTTTCTAATACATTATGGGACCATGTCTCAATAAAGGGAAAGGCATTTAGACCTAGAATATGAATAAAGTGTTAAAAGATACAAGTTCAATCCATCTAAGTTTTGCAAAGCCTAGAAAATACGTCGCCTGTTTGGTGAAAAGAATTCCTACATCAAAGAAGGAATTACAAGTTATCCTTCAGGAGACAATTCTGCAGAGCTGACCTAACCGACGCAACTTAGCTAACTGGATCAGCAACAAGTTGTTCACCTACCTGGATCATTATAGAATCATGTCTTGTATATGCAGCTCTGCCAATAGTGAACAAGAGTAAATAAGAAGTGTACAAGAAGCCACTTGTTGAGTGTGTAGCCTAGCCTAACACTCACAACACTATACTGATTGTAATATCTAAGTTGATTGTGCTCTTTAGCATTAAGATAGGATTTTGGGGATTAGCCCTTCCACATTAGAGTTATAATCTATCATTGTTGTATCCCATCTAATTCAGTAATATAAACAATCTTGATTCGGTTTCAACTTATTCAACACCATATTAAAGAATTTGGAAAATTCCCAATTTCCATTTTGTAAGATTGTAAAAAGGGCGATGGTGAATCTTTTTAAGTTTTTGTCAAAACCCCCCCATGTGACATATCATTTTAGAAAGATCTTAAAGAGTAGGTTCTTAATGCACATTCTCCGACAACTTTCAAGTTTGTATGCTTAAGACACCAAAAAAGAGATTCAAAAGAAAATTTCCAAAGTCTTGGGATTTTCCCAAATTCTCCAATATGGTCTTATTCATTCAATCTTGATGGTCGTTGTGTCACATTTCCTCCTGTCCTCGTAATTTTGACATGGTATTAGAGCCTTGTTTACTCCATTATGTAGAGTTTGCCTAGGTGCCTCCTAGCCTTTGAGATCCAGCACACTAGCATCTGCATTAGCTTTAGTCATACGCTACCTCAGATCTGCACTACCTTAGATGTAATCGTTCTTCTCCGTGTTGGAGCTGCACAAACTACTAATAAGTCAGTCTTCTACATTCTGGCATTTAGCATTCAACACTTGGGTTGCAAATTCAGTATTAGCCACTTTCGTCTGCAACCAGATCTATAGAATTTGCACCAACTTCTGACCTGTTGATGCCACATCATCTTTTGATCTGCTCTGATGCCATGTCATCTTTTGACATGCTAAAGCTACATCATTGTTTGACCTGCTATGGAAGACACATCATCTTCCACCGATGTGCTGAAGCCATGTCATCTTTTGACCTATAAAAGCCATGTCATCCTCCGACTTGCTGATGCCATGCCATCTTTTGATCATCGGAGCCAACTATCTAAAACAGCTAAGCAGCCCGTTTCGTGAAACAGCTATCGAAGCCACCTATCTAAACTAGTTAGTGGAGATAGCTGCTTAAATCAGCTATCGAAGCCACCTATCTAAACTAGTTAATGGAGATAGCTGCTTAAATCAGCTTTCTAAATTGGCTAATGAAATTAGCCATCTACATTAATTCAATTTGAGTCGACCTAGTGCTAACATGCCATCGACCTGCTCTACTAATAGCCATCAACCTACTGCTACTATTGATAGCCATCAACCTACTTACATCCCAGCAACTTGCTGTTGCTGATAGTCTCATTGTTGTTGCACAACCTTCCACATTCCAGAGTTGGCATTTAGCATTTACCTAGGTTTACTCGTTTGTCCATGTTTACTACAATCAGAATCACCTTTTGGAGTCAGCCTATAGAAGTTAGCTCCAGCTGTCGAAATCCAAAGGCAAAATCAGCTATTTGTTCTACTAACTCAATGGCACCCAACCTAAGTAGCCTACACTTGGAGGGAGCTGAAAAACTCAATAGTACAAACTATGCAACCTAGAAGCTATAGATGAAGTCACTATTATTCTTCCAAGATTATTGTTGGGAGATGATTTCTATGGAGAGACCAACCGATCTAGCTGCTGAAGCTCTAGCAAAATGGGACAAGAAGGCCATGTTTGTTGTCCACATGGTAAATTTGAGTGTGAAGGATGACATCTTTAGCCATTTGAGGGAGGTGCTAACTCCCAAAGAAGGTGTATGATTCTAAAATCACTTCAAGGAAAATTTCCTTGAGAGCTAAACTCACAAATGAGACAAGGAAGCCTAATAAGACTGCTACACACTTCATCAAGCAACGTGGGTGAAAGATCTACACTAGCAAAACTGATAGATGTGGGACATAAGATGTCTGACAATGACCTTGCTGCAATCATCATCCATGGGCTGAAGGTAGGTTATAAAGATCTTGTTCAAGGCCTCATCATTATAAGGGAAAAACCCTAACTAGATGAAATGGAGCAGATCCTTAGGGATGAGGATTAAAGATAAGCAACCATGAAGAACATCCATGGTAGCAGCACTTTAGCAAGTAACAATGACAAATCCCTCTTCACAACAACAAGAGGCAAAGGAAGATTAAATAATCAAAAAGGACGAGGAAGACATAACAACTATCAGCCCAACAACAACAACAATGATCAAGGTACTCATGAAGATACTTATTCTTCTAATGGTAGAGGTGGAAAGAAGTAGAACGTCTTATAACTCCATTCAATGTTATTACTGTCAAAAATATGGACATTTTGAGAAAGATTGCTAGAAAAAGCGAAATCAGTCAGCTATGTTGAAGATGGAAGCTCTCAAAGCATTGCAACTACCAACACTTTTCTCTCTATTAAAGAGATCAGAGAGTCCAATCATGTAGACCATGGCACAACAAACATGAACCATGGTGGATTGATAGTGGGGCAAGAATCTCCCGCATGACTTCTCATGCTGAATATTTTTCTAAGTTGGATTCTACTCATGATGGTTTGATTTATAATGCAGGCAACACTCCTAATTCCATCACAGGTAAAGGAGAAGTTTCCCTTGAGTTGAACGCAAGGGAAAGGAAGTAGTTTAGAGATGTCCTCTTGTGCCTTCACTCACCAAGAACTTACTCTCAGTAGGAGCCATGGTGGATAAAGGCTTCAAAGTGTATTTTGAAGGTCAGCATGCCTAATCAGAGATCCTCAACACAGCTACAAGGTTGTCAGAAGAGGTCAAAATCATGGAAAACTCTTCAAGTTGAGTGGATAAGTATAAAACTGTGCGCAATGTAGACTGATAGGTTGAAGGTATGGTCACCTGAATTTCGATAGCATGTGTCTGGCTGAAATCAAAAGGTATGGTTTTGGGCATACCATCCCTGCAAAAAGTGGATAAAGTATGTGAAGCCTATTGCACACAACACCATTTTCTAGAAGCACAAGTAGAGCAAGAGGAGTCCTTGACCTCAGTCTCACAAAGATGTTTGTGAGTTAGCCACACACTCCTTCACTCGGTGGAAATACATACTATGTTTCCTTCATAGATGATTACTCTAGATATACTTGGGTTTTCTTCATGTATTTGCATTTTCAAACAATTTCATGTTATGGTTCAGAATATGACAAGTAGAAGCATCAAGGTCATCAAGTCAGACAATGGAGGTGAATACCTCTCAAAAGACTTCAGCAAATACTTCTTAAGCATGGCATCAGATTGCAACTGACCTATAGCTACTCAACAAAATGGAGTTGCTGAGAGGAAGAACAGATTCCTATTTGAGTCAACTAGGTGTATGGTAAAGGAGAAGAACCCGTGGTGGCGAGTATTTGAGGAGGAGAGCGAATGCCTGGTGATATTCCTCCGTAGTTCGGCTTACTGGGTTAGCTCTAGGAACTCATTCATCTTTGTTCCAAGAGGCTTGGAGGACAAAACCTCTTTCTGAGGTATGCTTTGAGATCATGCCACATCTGGGTGTTCTGATCCAAGCGGTTTGTCTTGCAATGGTTCCTCCACATACTCTGGCTGTCTCTACGATCTTCAGCCTGGCAAGAGCCACCTTACTTTTTTTGTTGTAACCTATGACATTGAAGTACTCCTCCATAGCTTCGATCCACTTTTCTATGGCCTCACCTAAGTGTTCCCCTTTTCCCTTGATGGGACCTGGCTAAGATTTGTGTAGAGCTTTACGAACGTCAGGGTCAAGCTCATCCTCATATGTGTGAGGATCTGGCTATCTACCACGATTTGCATGTCTCATGATTCTACCAAAATGATACATCGTTAAATTTTCTATTCGACTTCATTCCGAGATTCTAAGACTTAAGAAGCTCAAAATTAATTCCTTCAAACAAGGTAATCGTTCTACTATAGATCCATGACATATGTCCTGAGAAAACAAAACTTATTCCTTCAAACTCAATATCTGGTGCTCACAATCACTTAGACAACTGGAATTTTTACAAAACATTCTTTATTTACATAAGGTTTATAATATATACATAGAGCAACATGGCTCCAAAAATCAATGCCTCAATTGCATACGCATGAAGTGGCAATACTGTGATGTGGACATGCTCGCGATACATGGGCGCCCTCACTGCCATTGGTGCTACAATCCTACTCCTCAGGATAAAATGGCTGAGAAGCCTGAAAATATGACAAGTGACCCTCAAATCTTGAGGTGTGGGGTGATAAAGTATAACACCATGAACCACCCCTAGTATCATCAAAACCATAGCTAAAGAGACGTTCTGTCTTAGCCTTTGTCTCACTGATTGCAAAATAGGCATGGATATATTGCCTGAGAACCACATATGCTATCGTCTCTCCACCACTGGGCCTGGAAAATACATCTCCTGGAAAAGATTAGCGAGACTCGCTCTGCTTGATCGAGTCCTGTGAGTGGCGGAGAAGAGGATATACTCAAAAGTAAAGGCAGTCATATCCTGATTTTGGGTAAGGTCAGGGATACCAGATAAGTACGGGGCATCCATCTATACAATCCAATTTTTCAATTATAAGTCTTCATCAATGAAGCTTAATCTGAATGAAATTACAACATATGAATGCACCTTTCTAAGATTTAATTATAAATTCTTGACAAAATTCATCTTTGATTCTTAGCTTTCAACAAAGCTCTGATACCATCTGTGAGACCCCTGCCCTCTCTGCACATCCTTCTCCAAAGTGCTAGCAGCAGAAGTAGCAACCTCTTGCGCAGGGTAGAGCTTCCCACTCGGGGCCTCGCCCACGAATGTTCGGGCAAGGAACTAGTCCGGCGGTTCTTCCAAAACCGAAACCGGAAAAACTTTCCTTGCCCAGAAAGCACAGGCGATTCCTCCAGGAAAATCTTCTCTAACGAAAATTTATCTAACGGGCTCAAGAGACCTAACTATCCTTTGTATTCCAACCGAACACGCGGGTCACATGGCTAAATCAAGGAGGGACTTGCACTTGGTTCATAGAGATCATCGCTTTTTTCCACTCAAGTGAGGCACAGCCATTGATTCTTTCCCATAGAACAAGAATTACCCTGTGACTTACTTCAACTATCGAAACTTGAACATAACTGAACTTTATTATAGGATCCACCGATCCAACCTAACCCCAACCGGCCCATAGGCTAGCCAACCGCCCACCAACCACTGTATTGGTGGGATCCCTCTTTATAAAAATTTGGTTGTGTTTGTCCGGGGTACCAGGGAAAAGAGTTCCCAGGCCCCCTAGCCAGCCCTCATGCAAATATATTGAATAGACACACCACTTACGCACCCAATATGAAATTGCCTTTTCTCAGATTCATCTATTTTCAAGACACAACTGCAATAAAACCATAGTGTTTCCATTATAATCCTTAGTATTCCAGTTCCATTGTTTTCTAATCAAGTATCATCCGGACTCTCGTTGAAGACCGGCTAGTCAACCAACGAGATCCAATTTCATAGTTTCCAGTTTACGTAAATACATTTCTTTGCCAATCCATGAAGATCTCCCTCGACATACACATGGGTGTCCTTGTTGCAATGCGAGCTCGAGCATTACCTGGTCAAAACCCTCTAGGATCCTCCTTAGGTGTCCTAGCACTTCACTCAGGGACCATGAGGACTTACTAGCTGAGCATATCACTCATGCCTGTGACACTCTGGCCCCCTTCCTATAGCTAGTATGTTTAGCATAGCCCTTTGCCACCCTCATGGTCTAGTAACACCATTGTGCCAATCCATAAGGCCTGGGACCCATTAGATCCACATAACTACAGCACCATCATGATTGGCCACACATTGGTGCCCACACTTTATGGGTTAGTGTTGGAGTCCGACGTCAACACTTTTGTAGAGAGACATGGGCATAGAGGTAGGGGACAAGCACATTTCTAGAGGACCTATTCCACCTTGGATAATATTTTTAAATTGAGAGCAGTCGTCGGCCCTCGCCCATCATACCGGTAGCGCACCATTTTTAAACGTACTATATCGAGGCTAGTCAAGACCTTGCCAGACTTTGCCGCCGTGAGACGTCCTTCGATGACTCCCCACCGGCTGTTACAACGTAAACTCTCCATAGATTAAACAATAAACCAAATGCTTCCTCCAACATTGTGGCGTAAGACAGTCCCTTACAAAGACAGAGTATCTATCCAAGTAGGATTTTCCAATTGAGTTTGATTTCCTCTCGCTAAAAGCCATTTCACGAGAAAACATATCTAGTATTGGTTTCACAAGACCTTTTTTCAAAACCCAGACTTCCTCAATGAAAATCACGAATCTCGTATCTCGGTTAATCCATCCATCAATTACAATCAAACGAATTTCTAACTTATTTCTAGAGGATTTCGGGTCTTAGAGGAAATTCTCTAAATCAGACGGTTATCCCTTCTTAGTACTGAAGAAATGGGAATGGTCACAAGTCTTGGTTTAATTTAAGATTCACAAGATGGGCAGGCATCTTACTGACCCACCTTTCCCAAGTGGTCATAGTCTAACACCGAATTACTTGAATTTATTCCTAGATTTATTTCCTAAAGATATTTCTCCATTTATCTCATAAAATAACTGTGATTTCTAATTGTAAGGATAAACATCCAAATAATATGAAAATTCATTCTTTTTTGGATATAAAAGAACTATAAATAATTCTACTCGTGAGAATAATGGAATTTAACAAGGATATTTCTTTTTCTAAATTATCCTTTAATAAATATGGATACATCATTTTATTAAAATATTCACATAGAAATATTCTTAAATATTCTCTTCTCCATTTGAACCTAGGTAAAAATATGATGGAACATTCGCTTTTTTATACCAGAATTAATTATGCATATTCCTATTTAAAGATACGATGAAAATTCTTCTTTGATAAACAAAAATATTCATGTATATACATACCATGAATATACATATTTAAAATATAACAAAAATTCCTCTTTTTAACATTTAGACATTTATGCATACACATACTATAAATGTATATTCAGAAAGGTAACAAAAGTCCTTCTTTTAGCATTTAAAATGTTTATGCATAGAATATCATGAAAATTCCTCTTTTAGCATTATTACATTTATGCATAAACATAATTACATAAAAATATGGTGGGACTTCCTCTTTTAATATAAAAATTCTTTATGCATAAATATAAGCATAATTGCATCTAAGCATCTTGTTTATTTTTTAAAAAATATTCAAATATAACTTCCATATGAAAATAAATATATGAATGTTATCATAAGCTCTCTTTCATCATAAAATGAATAAATATAAGATTTCTTATCATGAAAAAAACAAGCTTAAATAAATTAACCTCATTCTAAAAGTAGGTTAATAATCATAAAAAGGTTTAATCTTCATCTCTAGCTTGTTAGGCTTAGAGTTTTGGGTAAGAAAATGAGATTAGAATTAAGATTTATCCTTCCAAAAAGGATTTAACCATAAAAATGAGTATTCTTTCAAAAAGAGTGATTACAAATCAAAAACAATACATTTAAGAATAAGAGGTTAACATTACTTCATTTAAACAACATAAATCAAGAAGTTCATGGTTTTAAGAAGAAACCATGAAATAGAATGTTTCCCAAGCACATGTAGAGAGGTTGGGAAGAAGATTATCATCAAAAGAAGAGAGTAAACATCATTGTTTAGGCTTACCCTTTGTGTGCTTGATTCTTTAGCTTGTAAGAGATGTGCAGCCCTCATGGAAGAGGCTTGTCCACCAAGAGAAGAGGGTAGTCTTCAAGAGAAGAAGAGGTTTAGTGAAGCTCCAAAGCTTCACAATGGAGAGGCAAGGGAGAGGGATAATGGAATTACACTATTGGAAAACTCTTTTTAGACTTCTGTTTCAGGGGAATTCATCTTAAATTTAAAGAATAACTTTGTATCCAAAAATATCTCAAAATTGTATTATCTCTCTCTAGAATATTTTCTCTCTCTAAGCCAAAAACAAGGGAAAACAATGCCTTTTTGTATTCTGAAAAAGATGATGATCACAGGGGACTGAAAGGAGAACTTATACATCTTTAGGTGCTGAGGAGGAATCTTACACTTGAACTCTTGGCCTAGTAGCTTTTTGACACTTGGCTCTTATCCCATCCTCTATTTCTCTTTGACTTTGGCATACCAAAATTAGATGGAGCTCTCTTCAAGGGAGGGGAAAAAAATAGGGAAAGAATCTTGTCCTCTTAGCCTAGTAGCTTTTTGACACTTGGCTCTGATCCTATCCTCTATTTATCTTTAACTTTGGCATACCAAAATTAGATGGAGATCTCTTCAAGGGAGGGTAAAAATGCCTTTTTTTCTACTGGGACATTTCTTTAGGAAAGGCTTGCGCAAAATCCTCACCCATCCTAACTGCTTTAGCTATAGATGAGGGCTTTACATTCTTTACTAATATGTCCAAGGGAGGATCCAATCTTATTTAGAAGGCTCTCATCATCCATTGTAAGAGAATATCGATAGAAAATGCTTGCATAAAACTAGTGATATACGCATCAACAATAGGTTTGCCTACCTAAGATCGCTCTAGGAACTCATTCGTATTCCAAGGGGACAAACCTTTTATGGAGGTAATTCTTCATGTCCTCCCATCTATGAAGCTAGTTCTATCTTAGATGTTTAGATCCAATGTAATTCATCTAAATGTTTTGGCCACATTAGTGATCTTTGTTGAGAAAACGTGGTGCTCATGCTAGATCGAGTGTGTGGAGGAAAAGAGCTCACAAAATACAAGAACAATATCTTGCTTATTAAGTTGTTTATGAATACAACTAGGCCTTGCTCAAAATACAAAATGCCTCATATCTCCACCTTTAAATAGGTGAGCTAGTGGACCTTAAGTCCCTTCACACTCACACCCTTCTCATCCCCTTCTACATAACCTTAGTCTCTTAATACCCCCCTCAATACCAACTATGAAAGAATTGGAATAGGTGCTATTGGACATAGGTTGCCTTTATAACATTAGGCATACAAGGATGTCATGGTGGTATGGTTATCTAGGATTTACAAATATGTTCCTAGAGCCTTAGAGGCTAATACAATGATGCCATCTAAGTCTTTATGTGATGTTGATGAAGATGTACACCTCAATGATGGTGCACCCCACTCTTTATGCTTGCTTGACTTCTTGTAGTTGACATGCTTTAGACATACATGCCATTGCTTCCACATGCTTTCCACCTTGACCATTCTCACACAATGATCAAAACAAGGCTGCCACCCTTGCTTAAGTGGTTTGCTTATAGATGTTCCTTCAACATGCTTGATGCTTCCTTGAATACCATACCTCCTCCATGGGCAATAAGGGCCTTCCTTCTTAGAGTAATGGTTATGAGGTAGATTTATATGGGAAAGGGAAAGGGAGGGTCTTACCACTTGCCTTATGGATTGGTCAAGGGCAGTGTCTACTCCACAATTACAACAACTTTTGTGCATGTTGGTTACATAATACTCATTAGGGTTTGAAGATACAAGCTTAATGAGAGTGAGTAAGTGGTTGAGATAAATGCTCAAACCAATAAGGTACATCATCCTTGGCTTAAGAAGGAGAGGGCATGCTCATTCCTCCACCAGCAGGGGGTTGAGCTCCACACAAGAGAAGATGAGGATTTTGACCTATTCTACACCACAAATGTGACCTACTCAACCAAAGCTCTAGATACCATGTTGAGAAAACATGGTGCTCATGCTAGATCAAGTGTGTGGAGGAAAAGAGCTCACAAAATACAAACTCAACCAAAGCTCTAGATACCATGTTGAGAAAACATGGTGCTCATGCTAGATCAAGTGTGTGGAGGAAAAGAGCTCACAAAATACAAGAATAATATCTTGCTTATTAAGTTGTTTATGAATACAACTATGCCTTGCTCAAAATACAAAATGCCTCATAGCTCCACCTTTAAAAAGGTGAGCTAGTGGACCTTAAGTCCCTTCACACTCACACCCTTCTCATCCCCTTCTACATAACCTTAGTCAGTTAATAATCTTCAATTTGGCAAAATCCTCTTGTGCCTATCATTATAACTCTTATTTCCTTCAAACATAAGAGACTAGACTACCTAAAGATCACATAGCTCACATATTCCTACCTTAAGTTATGAACTTTAATCATAGAACTCATAATTCCTAATTTACTAAAGTAGATTCAACTTCTTTTAAATAATACCCTCTTGTTCTGGATTAACCACTAATGTGAAGATATAGTACGATTTCCCAAATTAGATTTTTAACTTTAGATTCCTAGGTCTCCATCTTCTCCACATGAAGTTTTAAAGGATTTCTTATCTTTAATTAAGAACTATACTTAGTAAAAATTATAGGGTTGCTTTAGTTTCCTCGTTTTACTAAGGTCTCATGCATTTGGCACATAAGAGTAGTTGATGATTAATCTTATGTACTTAACTTTCACTATCCTTTTTTAACCCATACACATTCTTAAGAAGATAATACTCTATTGCTCTAGGGTTTACTAGAGTGTTAATCTACTAGGAGTAACTTAAATGTTTTTTTCTCTAGGTTAGTTCCTTTTTCTTCCTCTCTCTAAATGCTCAATCTTCGCATTAGTGACTCTACACTTATGTTTTTAAATGAAGCTTATCTCTCTAGTTCCTATAGTTGGAAGCTGATACAATTAAATACTTTGCTTTTGAGCTATTTTATGAAGAATCCTAATGTCTAAACCCTTTAAATGTATCTTTGTGGCCTAGTCTACTTCTAGAAGAATTTACTAACATTAGTTCTGATGTTTCTCTTAGAGAAAACTAGCCTAAGTCACAAGGGAGTATCATTAACATAGACCTCTATAGGTTCTAAATATAGCCCTTAAAATTGAGCCCCCAAAACCATCTTCTCTATATGTTCTATGTGGGCTCTATATGGTCTCTACATGGTTGGTGTGTCATCTTGATGTGTACAGGGTCCATGTGTCCCATACATGGTTAAAGTGGGCTCTTTGTGGTCTCTATATGCTCTATCTTCTCACCGTGTGCTCTTTACGGTCCATATGGGCTTTACATGGTTAGAGTGGACTACACAAGATCTTTATAAAGTTGATGTCATCTCGATGTGGTCTGCACGATGCATGTGATCCACATATGTTTGGAACAAGCTTCTCAAGACCTTTACACACTCAATGTTACCTTGGTGTGTCTTAAATGGTTAATATGGTGTGTACATGGTGAGAATAGCTTATTGAAGATCTTTGCATGCTTAGTATCATCCCAATGTGGCCTATATGGTTAGAATGGAATGCATGTGATATTTTTACGGTTGGTATATTCCCCTTATGTGGTGTTTATGGGCTACATGGGCTTTGTATCTTGTCAATGTGCATGCTAGGAATGGCATTTTTGAGTCGTTTGTATGGTCCACATGGTTTGTATATGGTTGGAATGGGCTACATGCAATCTTCATGTGGTGTTATTGTTCCTATTTACTTTGTACAATCTATTTGATTTGCATATTATCAAAATGGGCTCCATTAGTTCTTTACATGCTTAGTATAGTCTTTGTGTGGTCTATATGGTTTGTATAGTCCACATCAATTGGGAATTGGCTAAATTTGATCTTCATGTAGCTAGTATTATATCCCTTTATGATATTTAAGGTCCATATGATTATACTCCTCATGGAATTTGGTCATGGCTCTAGTTGTTTGTGAGGGCATCTCACACTCTTTTGCAAACTAGTTAGCTACAAGGATGGCTTGGGCTTCTTTGACTTTATCTTACTTGATCTCTTCTAGCATTTGGTCCCTTTGGGCTTCATGTACTTGGGTGGTCTAGCTAGTATAGTCTTTGTGTGGTCTGTATGGTTTGTATAGTCCACATCAATTGGGAATTGGCTAAATTTGATCTTCATGTAGCTAGTATTATATCCCTTTATATATTTAAGGTCCATATGATTATACTCCTCATGGAATTAAGTCATGGCTCTAGTTGTTGTGAGGGCATCTCACACTCTTTTGCAAACTAGTTAGCTACAAGGATAACTTGGGCTTGTTTGACTTTATCTTACTTGATCTCTTCTAGCATTTGGTCCCTTTGGGCTTCATGTACTTGGGTGGTCTAGCTAGTATATAGTTGGAGGGAATCCATGTCTTGCTTGTGTGTGTTGGTGGCTAGCTCCTCCTAGGTGGGCTCAGTAGGGCTAGTATTGTTTGCATTAGATTCCTTGACCTTCAACTCAGACTTGTGATTGGCTTTGTTTGTGTGACAAGCATTATGGTTATGCCCAGTTTCTCTTATGTTTACCTCTTACTTTCTTGTGTGTTGTTTACTTTATTTGTCAACTTTTATTATTACCTCCCTTATAAACCACCATAGCGCTGGCTATTGCCCTCTCTCCCCTTTTAAAAAAACCATCATACATATCATCTCTCTCTCTCTCTCTCTCTCTCTCTCTCTCTCTCTCTCTCTCTCTCTCTCTCTCTCTCTCTCTCTCTCTCTCACACACACACACACACACACACGCACACACGCATGCATGCATGTGCGCACACGCACGCACATACATACACTTGAAAAGAGAGAGGGGGATAGATACACACACACCCTAGAATCTCATTTTTCTCTCACTCTCACTCATATACAAGCATGGGCTATCATATCTTTATCTCTATTCTCATTCACATAAACACACAATACATACAAGTGATAAGGTTCACAGTAAACTAATACTAGATAAGCTGTCTACATTTGGCCACTAGACATAGCCATTATTTCTCACACACACAATATGCTAATGTCTAACCACATAGCCATCTATCATCATCTTAATGAACTTACATTCTTAACACTCCCCCTCAAGTTCATCATATCCATCTCATGTACTCCAAGCGTGTCTTTGAAATACTCATACTTCTCTTTTCCAAGAGATTTTGTGAAGATGTCAGCAACATGTTCTTCAATCTTCACATAAGCTAAATCAACATGTCTATCAAAAACTTTCTTCAATCTGTGTTTTTGGTCTCCTCTCATGATAAACCAAATTACTTGTTAACTGAATACTATTCATGTTGTCAAAATGTCTGATAACTCCTCCATCATGATGTTGTCCCACATTAGGGAAAAAGGGAGCTCATTTTGGGGCCTTTTACGGTTTGGAAAAATAAGCTCTCAACCAATCAACAGAGGGCCAACGTAACGTTGGAAATTCACAAAAATAAGAGAAAATAGATAAAAGAAACAATATTTTATGTAGGTACAAGCATGCTACATTAATGTGGAGATTGGTTTTTTATTCTCACAAGATCTTTGGACATGAAGATAGAATCTAGTCTGACATTTTCTCTGACAAGGGCCTTCCCGCTTCCACCTTCCTTTGAACTTTGAAATGTTGTGCTGCCTTTCCTTCGAAAGGTCTACCATTCTACACCACTGCCTCATTGTGCAACAACCTCTTCTTTTCCAAAACTGCTCCCTTGATCCTGTTTGGCTTAGAGTAAGATGTTTCTTGTCAACTGTCTGTCTGCCCACTTTCTCTTTCTTGAAACTTCACTTTGTTATCTTGTTTACATTACTTTGCTATGGTTACAGATTCACAAGGTCTCCATACTGAATAAAAACTATGGCCACTCTTGTGGAAGATGCTCTGTGGATGATAATGCTATGAAGGCAGAATTATACCACACATCCTTACCCCGTTGACCTGCTTCTTCTATTTCTTCGGTAGAGAATTCAAGTACAGTCAAAACGGAAGGAACTCGGGAAAGGTTTAGTGTTTCGAAAGAAGCATGGGTGCTCATGCAACCTAGCAAAAGAAAGAGACCCTAGACAAAAAACATTTTCTTGGCATCATGGAAGGGAAGAGTACGAGATTTTAAAATCACCAGAGGGAAGATATCGGTGAAAGAAGTTTTGATTCAGCATGTGTACACGCATAAAGAACTTGTCTTGCGAGACTATCCAAATGATCTTCCGCAACACAGGCCTAATTATATATTTTTCTATTGTGGTTTTGTTCTTTATGAGGTGTATGGATTTTTAAGATAAAGCTTTCTTTCTTTACTTATTGACATTCTTGTGTTATTTTATTTCAGATTTATACCCTTCATCGTATGAGACATGGCAAAACATCGATTGTATTCTGAGATTTATAGATGTTTTGCATGGATCGATACGAGAACAACAATACCAAGGTCGATGTGCAACAGAGCTAGCTCAATCCGGTATATTTTTTACTGATCATTTTTATCAGTTGTTGGACAATGCAAACACACATGGTGTGTTAAGAAAACAAGACCTTCCGGCATGGAATTCAATGGATTGGCCTCTCCCACATTTTAGTGTTACAGAGGCATATAGGGCCAAGCTTTTCAAAGAAGTACAGAAAGCTCTGAGGCCCAATATTGCCACAAGGATAATAAAAATTTCTTTATGCATGCCTCTCACAGTTTTTGTAGACTTGTTTAATACCTTTCCAGTGAAGGTTTCAAAAACAATGTTCACAGTTAAAGCAACAAGTCTGGCATGCATGCCACAATTTTTGGATAAAGGTTGGGATAAGAAGACATGTAGTTCAGTGTTTTGTGAGGTTGTCCAACCTTCTATGCAACTGAAGTACATGGTTGCATCACAAAATTTTCTTTTTTCTTTTTATTATAAGCGCAGTCGAATGCTAGGTACAAAACTAGTCCCAATGGATCAAGATGAAGATTCTTTTGGTGCAAAAAATAAACTTCTTGATATTGATGTTGTTGAGAATGGTGATGTGCTAGTCAATATCTCATTAAGACAATGTTGCTCCCTAGCTGCAATGACATTCTGTTTGAGACAGAAGGTTCTATTTAAAAGGACTTTTTATTTATCTACAACAATAAGAAGGTATACCATCTGACTTATCCTAGTCTCATTAAGCACTACTATTAGTTTACTTTATCCTATTGTTTCATATTGCTTTTTTGCAGGTGCTCAAAAGAAGAGAGAGTTCAATAAAATGCAAAGACATTGAAAATTTGAAAATTGAGATAACACAGACTCCATAAACAAAGGTATTATATTCAATAAAGTAAAATTCTGTACAAAAGTGTTTAATTATATATGTAGAACATATTCTTGACAACAATTTTCTATTTATCTACAGGCTGATCTAGAGGCTGCTCTACATGGTCCAAGCTCATCGTATCATCTTTATTTGGAGAATCTATTTTCTGCTGCTCCATCCTGTCGTGTACAGTCTCTTGGTGCTGCTCCATTATCTCCTCTACTGCCCCTGGAGAATCTGTTTGCTGCTGTTCCATCATCTCCTCAATAACATCAGCAGAGCAGAGCAGGTCCTTGTTCTTGTGGCTTCTCCTCATCAGCACTAGGTCCTTGTTCCTGTGGCACCACATCAGCATCATCTGTGTCATCAAGGTGTATGACACCTTCTCGGACTTTAGAGCTCTCACCCAACTCAACAGTAGAAGCTGGTACAATAGGTTTGGGGGAGGCATACTTCAAAAACTTCCAAATTGTATCAGCTTTGAAACTATATACATAGTTCGAGCTGAAGCTATCTTCTCTCACCTACAATGAGATATGATGATTTAGAACACTTTGTACCAATATCAAATTTTTTGTTTGAAGCTAAATGAAAATTATTTTTTCTTACAAGCTCTGGCTATCCTATCTCAAAATAGCTTGAAAGTATATATTTGACACTAATCAGCACTCTCCGCAGCTACTTGAATCATCTTGTTGTGGTGTCTGGATAGTTGGAAAGATATGTTAGAAACTGTTAATATCTGAACAAAATAAAATTATTCAATAAGTTCAAAGGCATAGCATGAAATAGACATCAGTAGTAGAGGGAACGACTTTCTACCTCTAAATCTATTAGCTCTATTGAATCCAAAAGATTGACATTAGGAGGACAGTGATCCAATGCATCTAGAAGCCTTCTAATACAACTGCAATACATATAATTCAATTAGTGTGCATTAAATCAAAATAATGAAGTTTAAAATTAAAAATAGCACACAAACCACTTACAATTTCAGCTCTATGTGTGTGTTTATAAGAGAGTTGAATAAAAAGCATTGCTTCTGCTGGATGTCAATAGAAGCAAAGCTCCAGTGGTCTCACTGCATAGGGAAAAAAGCATTAAGAAATCAAAGGCTACAAGAGTTCTCAATCTTGAAGAAAAATCCCAAAAGAAGCAATCACCCACATACTTGTTATGGTATGGAAGTAGCAAAATATCGACAACATCAAAATCACAGTGTCTGAACCAATTGGAAATATCCATGGGAGTTTCCTTTAGATCTCTTAACTTGAAGGAAATGGCATGATCAATAATATGAACTGTATGCTGTACAGCATGGTTCAGCTAGCTTCTCATCATGCTACATTGGACCAAACAATAATTAGGGTAGGGTGTAAAGGAGGAGGTACAATAAGGATTGTTTTGCAAACAAATGTAAAATAAAAGACACTTACTAGAGCATTGCAAGAATGATGGTATCTGAGCAATACTCATTCTTATGAGCCAATGCTGCCAAGCATGGTTTTGTCAAGTCAAAATTATTCTCTGAAGTTTCATCTTCAATATGGACAACTATGTTAGGGCCTAGCTCCTACAACCTTCTCTGTATCTGCAGCTCCATCTATGTACAGTCTCCACATCTATAGCAGATTTGGATTCTTCTATTTGCTGCTTTAGTGACTCCTCATAAGCAGCTTTCCCTTTGGTGCTCTTTGAGTGGGTTACTTCAACAACCTTCACCTTATCTACCTTCAATTTTCTTGTAGGTGGAATTAATAATATGTCTCTCTCATTTTTATGTCCTGCCATTCCACAGGATGGACCAGCTTGTCATACCTCCATCTCACTCTGAACAAAGTGTTGAAGTCTTTGGCCATCAGAGTTACCCTGTGAGCATGGACTGCTACCAGCATTGCATCTTCAAAGTATTTCTCCAAGTAATCCTCTGCCATTTCCTGTAAGGAAAGAATGGCAGTCCTGTTCCACCTGAAACCAAGGTGCCAACTATCACATATTTCTCTCACTAGTCTCTGAAAAGGTGCCTTGGGGATTGCAAAGCCTATAGCTTTCTGTTGCTTCCTGATCTCCTTTAGCACACCTGCAGAGTGTTTCAATATCTTGGACTTTTGCTGGAGCAGGCTCATTGGCTTCCCCTTCCTGCCATGTGCAACTCTTCCCTTTGGAGGCACACTAGATTCCTTGATACCTGCCCCAGCTGTGCTGCTACTGCAAGCCCTGGCCCCTTGCCAGCCCTCCTTGCAGTTGACTTGGTTCTTGCCATCACTCTAAAAAGTTGCATACAAAGTAATGGAAAAAGATTACAGCCATGGAGAACATGGAATGATACAAGAAGGCAATGACAAGGTGGACAAAGCAACATTTATAAATTTATAACAAAACGCAATTATGATAATTTGAAATTCCTAACAGCTCATTAACGTGTTTTCCTGCAAATACTTGAAACAACATGCTATTACATTCCTACAGTGAATTCTTTGTCTTTACAACTACAAACAATATGGATTGAGTTTATGCAAGGAGTATACAGCCTTGAATAGCCTAGACAGACACAAAATCACAATGATAGGGGTGGATGAAGCAACAGTTTTAAATTTGCAACAAAAAGCGATTTGGGCTGTTTGAGATTCCTAAAGCCTCCTCCTCGTGTTTTACTGCAAATTCTTGAGGCAGCATATTGGAGCATGCCTTCAGTCATTTCAGTGTGTTTCCAACTTGGTGCAAGATGGATTGTGTCTATAGGAGGCAAGAAGTGATCAAACTCTCACTCAACAAGCACAATTCAAAAGTCTTCCTGCTTGTTTTTGCAGTGGAAAAAGCTAAGGAATGCATATAATATTTATCATAATATCTAAGCTACATCACATCACTCAGTACCTTATCCTAATATACTATTAAACAAGAAGAAAAGTATATAGAGTGTCTTACTAACGTGAAAGCAAGCTATCTGTAGGTGATGAGTACCCTGTGCTGGGGATGAACCTGTGCTGCTGGTCAGAATGCTGATGGTGTAGAGTAGGGAGGTAGAGAGGCAAAAGAGCTGAGTTAGGAGAGATTAAACAGAAGTGAATAGATTAGTGCAAAATACAAATAAAGTAGCTAATAAATGCCACACGTGTGGAATGTAGTCGTTTTTTCACACGTGTGGGTGGGTCCCAAATCTTTTGGAATTTGAAATCTGATACGTGTGAATGGCACTTTTTGCCTTGGAAATTGTGCCAATCATGATTTCATAACACTCATAATCAGATCCATTAACACTCTTCCCTCCCCGTCTTCCATCCCTGCCAGCACCCTCCCATCATCCTTTTCCTTCCCCCTCTGATCACTTCCTACCCAACACACTCCATCCACTCTGCAACCTGCCTGAAAACTACTACCACTGTCAAATCTCTAGGTTACCTAGGCTGCAGCTCAAGTTTGGAAGAGAGCAGGGGAATCCCAGGGCAACTCCAACAGTATGGAAGAGGAAAAGAAAGGTCAGAGATCTATATTCTTTTCAATGTTTTTTGATATATATTTCTTCCATCTATAGAATTCTTGAATCTTACTGCCCAGGAATCTGGTATATCCCCCTAGGATTTGATTGGAGATGGATATGAATAGGACCTAGAAGTTTGCAACAAAATGCGAGGAGAGTGCTTTACATTTTACAAATGGCCTAAATCGCGTTTTCCTACAAATTCTTATATTAGTTTTAGTTTTCATTTCTTCCTCTTTGTTTTGCTCTCTTTAGCCCTGGGGAATTCCTCCTAGTATCATTTACTATCCAGAACACTGTAAGATATTCCTAGCATTTGATTGGAGATGGATGTCAATAGAAATGGAGAATTTGCAACAAAATGCGAGGAGAGTACTTTACATTTTCCAAATGGCCCTGCATCGCGTTTTCTTGCAAATTCCTGTGTCCCTTTTGGTTTTCACTTCTTCCTCATTGTTTTGCTTTCTATGGCCCTAGGGATTTATTCCTTGATGATGAGAAAAGTTTTTGCTTTGGAACAGTTGATTCTCGGGCCCCTCCTTTCAAGAGGAAGTTGGACTTTTCTGCTGCTATACTTAGACCACAACAATCACCAGGTGATTCATGTGTGCTCATGAAGAGAGTTGTTTCATGATATCCTATACATTCCCTGATTGCATATGTCAGCATATAGAATTCATGATATATAAATTTTTGTTCAGGCAAAAGCAAGAGACTGGAGCAGAAAGGTGAGTCTTCCCTTTCAAAACAAAGGGAACCAGAAGAGGAGAAATCTCCAGATTTACTCCTATTTGACTTTCTTCACAAGTGCAAGGCTCAGAGGAACTTCCACATATACCACAGTATTTTCAACAGGGAGTTCACTATGAGCTCTGTACTGGAGCATCACAGAGATTTTCTTTCAGACCATTGGGATACCTTCAAACAACTGACAGAGGCAGGAAGAATTGTGAAAGGTGAAAAGGTTTTTGTGCATATAAATCATATTGTCTCCATTGACAAGCTAAGGTACCATGTAAATAGAAGATTTGACAGCCTGCCTGAGGAATATAAATTCAGCTGTAACTTGCATACCAGAAAGTGTAGAGTGCTTGAGGAAACCATGGCATTCCTTATGTATATTGTTTTCCATCAGCAATCTCTAGAAGAGCAAGGGCAGGAGGCTGAAGAAGAAGATACATCTGTAGCAGAGGAAAAAGAGGATATTCATGTGGCAACAGATATGGCAGAGCAGGAAGAAGATATCAACCTTGAGGATGAGGGGTTGCAAGTGGCTGCTCTTGACCTTGTTCAACTGAGGACTGAAACTCTTAGGGCAGCACAGCCAGTTGAAGATTTTGATGTTCAAAGCAGCAACTATGCAGTGCCCATGCTTCCAGGTGTCTTGATTGGTGGTAAAGATTATGTTTTCCTCCATGATATAGAGTGTATGTTCAATTTGAGAGAGGACTATGCCATTTCCCTTACAAGGAGGTTGGCATAGAGGATGACCATTCACTCTACTGGCTTTGGAAACAACTTTTGATCCTGTAGAGGCCCTTACTATTTGTTTCAAAGAGGCTGAAAATTTCCAAGAGCCAGATGAAGCTGCCTTCCAGCTCACACCTAAAGCTATGAATCTCTCAGTACTTCACAAGGGAAAGCTTAAAGAAGAGGCTGGACTGGAGGGGAGAGGAATAAATCTTTGGAAAGATGAACTTCTTGTTGTTGCTGATGAAAATGAGAAGGTATGATCTTGTTACTTCAAATCAAATACTTTATCTTGTGTTTAAATGTTTTGTAGTTGTGTATTATTGTCTCACTCCAATCTTTTGATATGTGGCAGCTACAAATTGAGGATGACACATTCCTCTAGAGAACAAGTGGAAGCAGGCCGGCTGGGTTTGGCAAAATGTCAAGCCTAGCTCATTATATTCATGATCTAGGCAGTGCTAAGATCTTGATTTACCATAGGCAGTTGAGCAACAATGGAGAAGCCATTGTTTACTTCTTTAAATGTTTGTCTAGGGTTTTAGGTGGACATGATCTTCCATGGCAAAAGGAAAAGATCGTTTTAATAGAGAGGTTGTCTGCCATAGATATATTTTGGGATTATGTGAATAAGCAGGCCTCTAGGGCCTCTTACTTTTTGTCTTACACTTCTTATGCATTAGCATGTGGTGTTAAGGAGCCCAAATGTCTAGAGGGCTATGGAAAACACAAGCTCATAAGGTTTTGAGAGCCACCCATGATTGCATGAGACCACACAATCCAAGAAGAAGAACACGTGGAGATAGCTGAAGACAAGGATACCCCTCCCAGACAAGCAACAGAGGCAAGCATTGATAAACAGACAGTCAACATCAAGCCAACAAGGAAAAAAAAAGTCCAATCAAGTTCAAAAAGAGAGTTCCGACTGGCAGGCCCTGGGAGTAATAGGATTTAGTCATCAAATATAGCACAAACATTATGTTGAAGTTGAACTGATTTGTACAAAGTCTTTGATCCTCATCAGTTCCTTGTCCGTATGGACGATCAGTACCCTTTTGCATTTGTCCCATCATCGTACGACACTTCAGTACTCTTCCCACACTCAGTAGCTTCTAAAAGCATTTGACACTCAGTACCTTATTGGTAAGGATCAATAGTGTGTCTAGCATAATTAAGTAGTATTGATTGAATTTTTTGTGTGTAGCTCATGGATGTATTGATGCTTGTTAATATAGATCACATGTTTCACAAAAGAAATACTTTTGATGGAGTCTCAAAACATATAGGCATAACACCAAGAGTCACTTGTTCCACAGAATAAAAATCTATTGATTGAGTTTGAAAACATGTGGACATAACACCAATAAGTTACAAACTGCTATTCATGTTTACTTGTCCATTTATGGTTTTTAAATATCTTCGAATCCCTCCATTGTCTATGTCTCTCTGCTGCCATTGAATTGTCCAAAGTTTGTCTTCGTCTTTGCTTTTGGGCTAGAATAAAAGCAAGCTTGACTTTGGAACTAGCAACTTTTCTTTTAGCATGCAGCCTCTGTAGAATGCCTCGGTAAAACCATTGGAAGACTTCCTTCAGACTATTTGCCTTTTGACTCCCTCCATAGTGTTGTGTGTCTCTGAAAAATGCATTACGTGCCATGTAGTGAGACTTCTCCATGCCTTGGGTAGACCAAATTGCTGGGCATCCATACTTTTTGACAAAATAGAGAAGGTGGTTGTAGATGATATGTTGTTTTCACATAGACATAAGAATGCATAGTAAGTTATAAAAAAAAAGAGGATCACACTTAAGTAAAAGAAGAAGACATCACTTTACCATGTAGTGAGTTATATTACAGGATGTCCACGCGTCTTTCATTGACTTCCCAAAATGTTTAATTGCCTCTTCAAAGTTCTTGTAATCACTCTTTGTCCATGTTACATTGTCACAGAACATGAAGAGTTGATCAAGAGACCTCCACACCTCTTCCTTTACATTTCGTGCTTCCCCATCTGCCTCATAATCTTTCACGGCATCATGGACTTGCTTCCACAATCCATAATAAATCCTTGAAACTGTTCTACCTTGCCTTACTTGCTTACTACTGTGTTTGGGTCGAGACAAGAATCTTCTTGCCTTAACACCACCAATAGAGGGCTTGATTGGTACCTCCTTGCCATTGGTAGACTTTTTAAAATCCTTTGTGATATGAACATCACCTCCATGCAGACCTATATCGGATAACACTTTTTCCAATGCATGAAGAGCATCCTTTCTATTTCTTTCAGGACAGAGTTTCCAAGCAAATCTAATATACAAAAATACCAATTTCTCAATAATTCGACATAGAGCATGCAATGTGCATATGTGAACATTACATAGTGGAATGTCAAGAATGGCCTTGAAGTCAGGGTCAACTTTATCTCTATTAGGTGCTCTCTTCCACCATTTGGAATCCATTACTTGAGCTGATTCTTTGTAGTAAAGACAAGGAGACTTTGAGTTACCTCCTTTACTAACGTTATACATGCACTTAACTGTTTTAAGATCCCCCGCCATGTGCCACTCTACTTGAAAATCACCTTTTCCTGCAACATGGAGATTCTCTCCTTGCACTTGTCTTTTAATTATTCTTGGTATTTTTGTGTGGTGAAACACCTAATCTAGTCTTTCATGGTCTTCTGTCTTCACCTGTGATTATAGAAAACAAAAGTCTTACTATAAAACAAAAGTCTTACTATAAAAGATTTGAAAACATTGACTAAAATCAAGTACGAAACAAAAAATGATCATACCTGGAACGAGCCTAACCACCATATGTGTTTCTCTGACTGCACACTAAAATACTTCGAACTCGCTTCAGTCAATGATGTATCAAGTGCTCCATTCATCAATGTAATAGTAATCCTTTCCATTTTCTTTTCCTTTACAACCTCACACTCATCCAGTTTGATAACAAATTTCAAAATGCCTTTGCACTCTTCAAATGTTATTCCATAAAACTCGACCATTCTTCTTTGAAGTTGTTGTAGATCTACAAATATATTGTTCCAAGGGTCATACACAGTGGTTCCTTTACCATCATGAAATATTTCTTTAATATGGATATATTGTCCAATAAACTCATCTATACTTTCATTCAAATGACCTCTTATCCTCCACACGGTTGCTGGATTTGGTAGTAAAACTCGTTTAATCCTTTGATCTCTCAAAGTTGAGGATATCGCATGGAAAATTAAACTATATCCCTTCCTGCTAACTCCACTAACATCAAGAGCCTCTTGGATTGTAGTACCATCAACTTGATTATTGGATATAAAGTCCTCTACAACATTGCGTTGATTGTTTTGTATTTTTTTTCTTCAATCAAACCTTTTGCTACACCACAAGAAAGCAATCCTTTCATTTGTTTAACTGGAAGAAGGTTGGGATCCATATTTTCTTTTGCAGGCTCCAATAGTTTCCTATAGTAACAACACAATATGCCTATATTATTCAACACTTCCAATCTTATTTTGCATTAATCGACAAAATAGATATAGTCATTTGAGAGCATTTTTTAGTATAAAAAATAAAAAATTACAAACTAGCCTTGCTTCCTGAATTCTTCGCTTGCATCCACCAGTCCCAGCCTTCAAATTTGCAATGTTTTTAATCTTCCTGCTTCGTTGTCTATCTCCAAGCACGGTTCTCTTCCTTCTTGCTCTTGTCAACTCTTTTTTACTCTTTGAATGCTCCTCAATTTCATTCTGCAACTACTGCTCCAATTTTGCACGAATGGCTATCTCTTGAATCCTGGCCCCCTTTTCTTGTAGGTACATCGTTTTATATGTTTCTGCAAATGTAGACTGTGCTGAAATATAACCAAGAAGTCCATTTTGTCCATCGCCCGCAAACCTCAGTAGTGTGGTTGGATTGACAAATGGAGGTGTAGAGTTTTTTACTAGACATTTTGGATATATGCTTCCATCGCACCATAAGTCAATATGTTGGAGCCCTTCTCTTCTCATATTTTCCCGTTGTTGAGCATTCAGCATCATATCCTTTCGTCTTTTTTGTGCTGGAGCATATTGTTCTTCTAAGTCTATGTGAAGATGGTGTAATCGCTTCTTCTGAGATTGTGACTCACTAGTATCGGCCATTTTTTGTGCTTCTGAGGTTGTAAAGTTTGCTTGTCAATCTCATAGTCTTTTTGTAACATGAATCGTGGAAGTGTGGCGGTATCCATACAATCATTAAGTTCAGTGATGGATTCTTTATGAGAGGCCTGCACACGTCGTCAAAAGAGATGCGGAATCTTCGAAAAACAAAAAAAAACTAAGGAGATATTTAATGCAAAATCGTGTTAGTTAGACAAAAGATTATCTTGTTCCTTTCTGAACTGATAGTTCGGTAGTCCTTACCGACAGTTCTGAGCCACGTTTCCATATTTTATTATTTTTGAGGTCTTTTAGGAGAGAAATAAATTGAAAAATAGTGAATTTCTTACAGGGCCCCAAAATGAGCTCCCTTTTTTCCTAATGAATCATCAAAGTAGTTTCCTCAACCAAATCACTTCACATATAGCCATAGTTTCTCCTCGATGCTCGAATTTAGTATATAATTTAGTGTATGTATGTAGGTATGTATTTATGTATGCATATGTATATGTACATATATATGTTTACATATGTATTTGTATATGTATATATATGTATGTATATGTATCTAATATGTATATGCATATGGATAGTTTATATATATTTATATGTATGTATAGGTATGTATTTGTATAGGTAGGAAGGTTTACATTTACATGCATGTAATTCAGTAGAAAGCAAAAAAGTACCTTTGTCTAGGAGCTCCTCACTTGGAGGCACATGATTTAGAGGATAGTCCAACCACCAAGGACATCTCTTATATTCCCAATCAGAAACCCTCTCTCAACCCATTCCTTCGGGTACATTATTTTCGAGGAATTTGGATCTGCCCATTCTTTGATTGCTTCCGTCTCTTCGTCCATTAGACCTTGGCCAATGAGTAGCTGGACCCACCTACATCTCCAAAATAAAACAAATAGCACTAAAATATTTTTTTTAATGCGTATATGTATTTTCTGCAAAAATAGAATGGCATTAGAAGATATATACCTGTAGACAACCCTCTTTGTGGCATTCTCCACCTCAGGTTGCTTTTGGCCTTCCTTCACTTTTCCAATCTTTGTCCACACCTCATGGAAGACCCATGGTATGTGTTTCAATCACTCCTCTTGCACCCATTGCATAAATGGTGGGATGTAGATAACATCATCATATACCAATAAACCCTCCACCAAAATAGAGTCCGCCTCCCCTATTAGCTCTTCCCAATACAAATCTTTCTTCATATGCAGCAATGTCTTTTTGTTATCCCCAAACATCTCCGAAATTACCTTGTCCTTCGCCCTCCCGGTCATAAGCATTTGAAGCAATTCCATCTTCCTATTTCAGCATCATACCAAAGCCATAAGAGATTAGATGTTAAGGTTAGTTTATGTGTTAAGGGAGGTTTATTGACATGTGACATACCTTTGAGTTGAAATCCGAGATATGGCGACTGTGTAGAGCTTTTCTTTGGTCAGAGTAACCAATCCCTTCTTAGACCAATCATAGTTATATACGAGTTGAAAGAATGCATCACCATTGGATGGGTTTGCAATTATGAGCATCTTGTACGCTCTATCTCGAAATGTTTACTCTACACCACGTCTGGCTTTCTCACATTTTGTCTCATATTCTTACAACCCCATGGCATGTCTATCAATGCATGATATAGCTTGCTTCACCGCATTTTCAAACGATGTCTACGTATAATGAAAAGGACTCATTATCACTCACACGATTAAAAAACATTGATAATCCGTTTATTGATAAAAGATGGGAAATGCAAACACTACCTTCCACACAAGCTGTGCCAAGATTGTAGCTGGAGCATTGAACCATTGCTCTCCACTTCGTCGCTCCAAACTAAGCTCCATTGAAGCCCACCTCCTTACGTCTTCACCAAGGTAGTCCAATATGGATGATTTGTCCGCCATTCCAAATCATTGAAACATGAAGATCTCATGTGACAATGTGGGTGTAACACTAGTGCGCACCAATCTGTTGTAAAGAGTCACAAACTAAGAACTTCACAATGACTTCACAATGTCCGTAATTAAGTAGAGAGAGATCACTTACTCATTTTGAGATCGCAAAGCCAATAGCAATTCTCCTTCTTGCTTCTTGTCCACAACCAAAAATTGACATTTGACCCGGACATGGCGTGAGGGGCTATGAGACCAAGCTAGAGAAAAAAAATAAAGATATTACAATATATTACTTTTAATGTTGCATAGAATCACTCTATGGCATTCAAAAGAACATACCTTCGCGCACTCGAGACGTCCATGCCTTCACACGATGATTGCCATCCCAAACAAGAAACTTCTTACCATTGAGATCCTCCCACTCAGTTCCTCTGATTTCATCCTCAAATCTGTCATGTTGTACCACCCAGTATGGTCCCCATTCTTGCAAGTCTATTTGTGTGACCACAAAATACATAGAGCTTCCAGGACGTTGATGGCACGGAAGCGGTAAAGCTGTCTACGCCCTTATAGCATGCCACACTTCCACACACGCATGCAAACACACCAGAACACCAGACCAGAGAGCATGAACAAGACTCATATTTCAGAAAGGACCTTGACCTTTACAGAATCGGATATCCCAAGATATCCCAGACACCAGCTACACCCAGCACCCGCTCGCAATCTGCTTGCTCCAGCTCCTGGTCGATCCAAATCCCTTCGCTCCTTGCTTCTCTGCAGCAGCCCTTCTCGCTCTCTGCACTGCACTTCAGCTGAGGGTCTCTCTCTGCTACCAGCACTCTGTCTGTCTCCCAAAGCAAGACCACTACAACCTCCCTCTTTATCACCAACCTGACAACCGGCCCATTATCTAGATCAAGCAAAAGAACCTGCTTCAAACCCTTTCACTTCACAAGGACGATCCTCCTTTCACGCTGTCCACCAGCCCATTGCTTTCTTACACTTCATCACTTACCCTGTTGGTTGCAGCCCCTCTGCCAATTTTGCTCTACTCTCTCCTTCGCTTGCTACCCAGGCGGCTCCTCCCTTTCGTTGCTACCGGCCACCACTGCCAGTCTCCAGTTCCCCAAAGCGGCCTCTTTCAAGGCGACTGCCCTCTGTCACTACTAGCCTCCAACCAGCCCCTCGTCAGCTCCTACTCCACTTGCGCTCCAGCGCTTCCAGTGGCTGCAGCAAGCCACCCACAACCACATACGGGCTCTGTCCTCACACTCTCCCCCAGAGAGTCTCCCTTCCAATAACACGACCCCCTCTTCGCCTACCAGCTGCGCTCTCCAGCCCTGTAGCTGCACACGTCCACAAACCACACCGGGCTCCTCACCTGCCCGTCGGCTCCCAGCCGTCTCCACAGGCGGCGCTCCCCAGCTGCCACCCAAATGCACACACGGGGCTTCTCCTCTTCCCCCGTCAGCTCCTCCCGTCTCGCACACACACAGCGGTGGCCTCCTGCCCCCTTGTCTCTGTGTCCACTTCTCTCCCCGCTGCTCCTCTGCAGCCCTCCACTCTGCAACACGGCTTCCAGCCGTCTCCCTCTATCTGCAGCTACGCCGACTGCTCCTCTGTCCACACAACACACCCGCCGTCTTCACACACGCCCTCAGTCCTCTCCAGAAGCACCTAGCTGGCGGGCATTCCAATTTCCACGCCACTTTCCAAAAAGTCATTTTAATATTCATTTTTTATTTTCATTTTGCTCCTCTTCTGATGGCCACCCTTCCTTTCATTTCACACCAACTAAAGGCTGCCTTGGCCCTCTTTATCATTTTCCTCCCATGCTCCACATACCTCAAATGCAACCTTGAGTGCCCACTCACTTGGACGTGCACACAACTCAAGTGGCCGAACAGTTGAGACCATCTCCAGCATAACACGCTCCGGACGAGCCTGTGCTTTCAGAATCTTAACATTGTCCCTACACATACACCTCCATCAAAACCCTATGCCTGCACCAAGTCAATGGGTGTTCCCACGACTTCACCACAACACGAACAACACTCATGTACACATGTACAAGTTGATTTTGAGGTTTCCAAAAAACATCACACATATTTAGCAACCCCCTTTTTCTGCTGAGACATTTATGTCCAGCAGCTGCTCAATCAGAAACTACTTATCCCCCTGGATCAAACAGAAACCTCGGTGCATCTTCCTTCCAGTCCTTCAGGCATTCCCCTCCATCAGACAACCATTGACACACCCTGTCATCGCCTTCCATTTTCAGCAACCCCCTAGGCTTACCATATATGGCCTCATCACCATCCATTGTTGCACCTCCTCCATACCAACTCACAAGAGATAACCATTCCTTACCTCTACTCCCCTCTGTCACATCCGATTCCCACTCATAGTCATGCACCGAAATAACACATATTTCATCATCAACTCTCATCTCATGGTCACCCAATTTGCCACCCACATCACTGGCTTCCAACCCTTCCTCTGGGCAATCTGCCAGACTCGAACTATAACCAAACCACTCATCCATTTGCTGATCATCCACATGTGGTGTGTCCACCATACACTCACTTCCCTTCAGCCCATCATCATCACACACAGCAACCTCGTGCACTGTAGACTCATCATTGTCGCTTTCCTGCAGTTTCTCCAGCTTCAAGACCATTGGCAATCCTGCAAGATTCTCCACATCTTGCACAGGCATCCCTACCAAGTCTAAGCTCCCCAAACTCTCAGGCAAAGCATCCTGGTCCCCCTGACCAACAACAATAGTCTCACATGCATCCTCACCATCACTGACAACCACCAACTCATTCTCCTGGGCATGACAAGGAACACACACCTTTTGATCAGCAACCACACCTGCGAAATCTATCGCACCATCAACCAAAGGAGCATCCAGCTCACCATCACTCACACCATCACTCCCTTCCTGCTGCACAACTGGCATGCAAACACTTGTCTCCAAGGAAGCCATCTCCAACAAATCATCTAGTGCACTATCTAGTACACTATCCAACTCATCATCCACACTCTCACCACAGGCTGCAATATCCAACTCATCACTCAGATCATCCACTTGGACTCCATCCACAGCATCTTCACTAGTGACACCTTGATCATCACACTCCACCTTGACTGGCTGAAGTACTGGCACCTGCAAGTCATTACTCTTCTCTGAATCAAAGAGATCATCCAAGTCATATCCATACTCAAACTCATCAGGCTCTTCAGCACTAGCATCACTTTCACAATCCACAGCGTCATCAACACTCCCATCCTCCTCCTTCTCACCTTCTGAAAGCTCTTCAGGGCTGATTCCAGAAACCTCACCCTTCTTCATTTCCAACAGGCTAACCTGTCCCATACCCTGCTCTGCAACTGTGACCTTACGGGCTTCACAAACATTGGGCTGAATTGCATCCTTCACCTGCATATTACGGCCCATCACCTTATCACTCATTCCCATAGGCAATTGATATATGCCACCATTAGCTTTGGCTGGTCTCTCACATTGCGGACTCATATGACCCCACTCACCACAATTCCGGCATTGCACATCACTCAGATATCCTCTCTCTCTTCCAATATCTGCTGAACTTCTTTCACATCCAGATGATGCATCAGTCTTCTTTCCCATATCACCTATGCCTCGTCCTCTTCCTCCAGACTCTATCCAATTCACGCTTAAAGATTTCATGAGCTCCACAGCTTCATGCACCTCCCTTTTCAATGAGTCCTCCTGTCTAGGAACAACAGCAGCTTTTCTTCCAGGATGCATACTCTCAATCTGTGGCACCTTCACAAACCTCTTTGGCTCTTCCCGCATTCCCAACTGCCTCAGACGCTTCACCTTCCACTCCTTCTCACGAGCTACTCTGACAGCCTCCTCAAAGCTATCCAGGTTCTTCAGCTCCACCTTCAGACGGATTGTTGGCTCCAGTCCAGCCACAAACCGCTCTCTCTTAATCATCTGTGGGGGTACTTCAGGAATCAGAGCCTCACACCATAGACTCCAAGTCTACCAAACTCTATCAGGTACTGATCCACATCCTAACTATCCTTCTGCTGAATGTTGCACAATTCCTTCCACACCTCATTTGGACTCCTCACTCGGGCAAACTGTGCCAAGAATGCAGCTCTGACTACACGGTACTCAGGATCCTGCTGATGAATGTTCCTGTGTGTAGTCACAAACATCTGTAACCATGTTTTTGCATCACCCTGCAAGCAATAAGCCAAAATCTGAGAAAGGATCTCCGGGGTTGCCCTGTCTTTCATCAAAGCTGTAAACTCCATCTTCTCCAGAAACCTGGTTGCATTTTCCTGTGACAATCCCCAATATTCCGGAAAATCCTGAGCCATTTCCAAATCTTTCTTCACACAGCCCCTGTCTTCTTTCACAAACCAGAGGAAATCTGCTCCTCTGTGGAGGCACCAAAAAGTGATGGCACGGAAGCGGTAAAGCTGTCTACGCCCTTATAGCATGCCACACTTCCACACACGCATGCAAACACACCAGAACACCAGACCAGAGAGCATGAACAAGACTCATATTTCAGAAAGGACCTTGACCTTTACAGAATCGGATATCCCAAGATATCCCAGACACCAGCTACACCCAGCACCCGCTCGCAATCTGCTTGCTCCAGCTCCTGGTCGATCCAAATCCCTTCGCTCCTTGCTTCTCTGCAGCAGCCCTTCTCGCTCTCTGCACTGCACTTCAGCTGAGGGTCTCTCTCTGCTACCAGCACTCTGTCTGTCTCCCAAAGCAAGACCACTGCAACCTCCCTCTTTATCACCAACCTGACAACCGGCCCATTATCTAGATCAAGCAAAAGAACCTGCTTCAAACCCTTTCACTTCACAAGGACGATCCTCCTTTCACGCTGTCCACCAGCCCATTGCTTTCTTACACTTCATCACTTACCCTATTGCAGCCCCTCTGCCAATTTTGCTCTACTCTCTCCTTCGCTTGCTACCCAGGCGGCTCCTCCCTTTCGTTGCTACCGGCCACCACTGCCAGTCTCCAGTTCCCCAAAGCGGCCTCTTTCAAGGCGACTGCCCTCTGTCACTACTAGCCTCCAACCAGCCCCTCGTCAGCTCCTACTCCACTTGCGCTCCAGCGCTTCCAGTGGCTGCAGCAAGCCACCCACAACCACATACGGGCTCTGTCCTCACACTCTCCCCCAGAGAGTCTCCCTTCCAATAACACGACCCCCTCTTCGCCTACCAGCTGCGCTCTCCAGCCCTGTAGCTGCACACGTCCACAAACCACACCGGGCTCCTCACCTGCCCGTCGGCTCCCAGCCGTCTCCACAGGCGGCGCTCCCCAGCTGCCACCCAAATGCACACACGGGGCTTCTCCTCTTCCCCCGTCAGCTCCTCCTGTCTCGCACACACACAGCGGTGGCCTCCTGCCCCCTTGTCTCTGTGTCCACTTCTCTCCCCGCTGCTCCTCTGCAGCCCTCCACTCTGCAACACGGCTTCCAGCCGTCTCCCTCTATTTGCAGCTATGCCGACTGCTCCTCTGTCCACACAACACACCCGCCGTCTTCACACACGCCCTCAGTCCTCTCCAGAAGCACCTAGCTGGCGGGCATTCCAATTTCCACGCCACTTTCCAAAAAGTCATTTTAATATTCATTTTTTATTTTCATTTTGCTCCTCTTCTGATGGCCACCCTTCCTTTCATTTCACACCAACTAAAGGCTGCCTTGGCCCTCTTTATCATTTTCCTCCCATGCTCCACATACCTCAAATGCAACCTTGAGTGCCCACTCACTTGGACGTGCACACAACTCAAGTGGCCGAACAGTTGAGACCATCTCCAGCATAACACGCTCCGGACGAGCCTGTGCTTTCAGAATCTTAACATTGTCCCTACACATACACCTCCATCAAAACCCTATGCCTGACTGCTGCATCCTCGATGCCCACACCAAGTCAATGGGTGTTCCCACGACTTCACCACAACACGAACAACACTCATGTACACATGTACAAGTTGATTTTGAGGTTTCCAAAAAACATCACACAACGTGTAAGTGAAACTAAAAAAGGAGGAGATGCTTCAACATAGCCATGGCAGCCAAAGGAATCACGAAACACCTCAAGTTGGCTAGAAACTGTACGAATGGCTTCATTTGGAATCAGCCTGCATAAAGGGACCAATGGGGTAGAGGAATTGCGTTGCACAAAAAACTTAGTGAATACATCACCAAGCAATCCCAATTCAATAGATGTTCCAAGAAGCCTTCTATGGGTCTCCCCTTGACCAGTACTAGATTCAGGCATCTCCGTGTGAGTTAGAGGAGATGGGCTCATTGAGCCGATTTCATTCTCCAACACAAGCGCTTCTTCCTCATGAACAAGAGAATTATGCGCTTCTGTTTCCTCTCTAACAGGAGATACATGTGAGGACACAGGTGTCCGTGATTGAGCTTCCTTGCTAAGATTCAAAAAAACACACCCAGATCTAAGTGAGTATCCCCTGTTGTCTGTAAGACACACACACTAAGTAAGTATATCTAAAAACATTAAAACACAATCTCATTAGAATCTTGGCAATTCACATCATATACCTTTCTTAGTCTTTGCCTGTTGTTTTCTTACTTTTCTTAGAGCCATCTCTCTCTCTCTTGAGTAGCAAACAGTTTCAGCTGAATGACAGATAGGAGACGAAAGGTCATGAATCTTGCTCTACTACTATTGCACAGACGGTGACTCCTCCCATCCTGCACATCTCCCCCCTTGCCCCCCGTTGCTCCGGCCAGTCCAGGCACCTGGCAGAGCTAGGGAGAACGCATCTGTGAACTTCGAATAGGTAAGGTACTTCTCTTTTCTGAGAATTTCTTGCTATACTCTATTGTTCTCTTTCTGAAAATTTTGAGGGCCGACGGCGGCGCTAGAGGTGGCGGCAGTGGAGAAGATGGCCCGGGTGCTTAGAGATGGGGGCGGGCGATGACGATGGTGAGGGAGAGGGAGATGTGGATAGAGATGGAGGTGGAGGGCGGCGGCGATGGTGAGGGAGAGGGTGAGGGTGAGGTGGAGGTGGAGGCGGTCATGATCTCCCCTTGCCCCCCGTTGCTCCGGCCACTCCAGGCACCTGGCAGAGCCAGGGGATGGTCTATGCTAGCCCTTGCCCCCCGTTGCTCCGGCCACTCCAGGCGCCCACAGAGCCGGGGGATGGTCTAGTGCAGACCATCCCCGGCTCTGCGGGTGCCTAGAGTGGCCCGAGCAACGGGGGGGCAAGGGGGGAGATGTGCAGTGGAGATGAGGCAGCATTCACAGCAGCGATTTGAGGGCCGACAGCGGTGCTGGAGGCGGAGGAGGTGGTGGTGTTGGAGGCAGAGATGGAGGTGGAGGGTGAGGTGGATGGAGATGGAGGTGGAGGTGGAGGCGGTCCAGGCGGTCATCATCTCCCCCCTTGCCCCCCATTGCTCCGACCACTCCATGCACCTGGCAGAGCTGGGTGGCGGTGCTGGAGGCGGTGGCGCTGGAGGCGGAGATGGAGGTGGAGGGCGAGGTGGATGGAGATGGAGGTGGAGGTGGAGATGGAGGTGGAGGTGGAGGCAGTCTAGGCGGTCATGATCTCACCCCTTGCCCCTCGTTGCTTCGGCCACTCCAGGCACCCGGCAGAGCCGGGGGAGCAGACCATCCCCCAGCTCTGCTTGGTGCCTGGAGTGGTCGGAGCAACGGGGGGCAAGGGGGGAGATGTGTAGCGGAGATGAGGCGTTCACAGCGATGGAGGTGGCGATTTGAGGGGGCCGACGGTAGCGCTGGAGGTGGAGGGCGAGGTGGATGGAGATGGAGGTGGAGGTGGAGGCGGTCTAGGCAAGAGTGATCTCCCCCCTAGCCCCCCATCGCTCCGGCCACTCCAAGCACCCGGCAGAGTCGGGGGATGGTCTGCGCTAGTCTCCCCCCTTGCCCCCCATTGATCTGGCCACTCCAGGCACCCAGCAGAGTCGGGGGATGGTCTGCGCTAGTCTCCCCCCTTGCCCCCCATTGCTCCGACCACTCCAGGCACCCGGCTCTGGAGTGGCCGGAGCAACGGCTAGCGCGCAGACCATCCCCCAGCTCTGCCGGGTGCCTGGAGTGGCCGGAGCAACGGGGGGCAAGGGGGGAGATCACTCTTGTGTGGACCGCCTCCACCTCCACCTCCATCTCCATCCACCTCGCCCTCCACCTCCATCTCCACCTCCAGCGCCGCCGCCTCCTCTGCAGGATGGAGATGGAGGTGGAGATGGAGCTTTGAGTATCATACAGGGACATGCCTCCAGTTTCTAATTGAAAAAATAATTAGAAAATGGAACGACAAGTATAAAAATCAGCAATAGTTCCCAGTAAAGGCTTGTACGATTCAACTCTACACTCTGTTTGTGAGGGGGAGGAGGTGGCGGCATTGGAGGCGGAGATGGAGGTGGAGGGCGAGGTGGATCCACACCACCTCTTTTCCTTCACAGTAATCTTGAGATTGTAACAAAAGATGTTTCTCTACCCATTTCATTCAAGGTGGTTGGGTCTTTGACTTGGAAGGTATTGTTTCGTGTTTCTTCTTTATATCGAGTGGCTTAGCACTAGTTCATGAGGCTTAGCACTAGTTCTATTTGTGGTCGAGATGGTTGGGTCTTTGACTTGGAAGGTTGTTTCCTTTGTGGGTACATATGTAGATACATATAGGAGATAAATAATCGTCTACTATTTAAATAGAGCCTATAGACAGTTACATATTATTTTCATTTTAAAGGTTACTTACATATAAAAAACTAATATAAAAAGATACATATAATACTTAGAACCAACAAATGTATATATTTGTATATTTTTTTATATATTTGTAGATACATATATATTTGTATATTTTTTATTAAAAAAATTTATCGTGTGACCATTCTCAATCGTGATTGCTCCACCTTGTTTTATCATTTCAGTCGCTTTCATTCTCAATCGTGATTGCTCCACATTGTTTTATCATTTCAACCGCCTTACCTGACAATGATTGATTCAGCCTAGATACCTGATCTTCCATTTTTGTTTTATAAAGTCCACCTGTTCCTTCGTTTTTATATTTTCATTTCACATTTTCGTCTCTCATGTCCTTTCTGCACCTTCGTATTGCCTTCCCTATATGGAGCACACTGTCACTTTTGAGTGGGAGCTTGATGGCTGCAGTAAAAAATCTCAAACTTTAATACTTCTCCACCAGACCACGCTTGTCAGTCATGGATATCTACAAGGGTTTCTACCTTCATCACACGCCCTTTCTGGAGTGAAAGCTACTAGGACCAATGGAAGCCTACAGGAAATCATCGCTCATTATGACATGGAGGGCAATAAAAACTACCTTGTAGATATTACTCGAAGTAAAACATATATGCTACAATGTAGTCCTCTCTGTGCTACTGATAGTCTTGATTCTAGTGCTAATGACATTGCCCAAGATGTCCGACATTTGGAGACCTCAGTGGAGAAAGAATTAAGGACACAAAACACCCATGTTCATATCTCGAGCTCCTCCTCTGAGAGTGACTTGAATAGCTCAACAACTGTTTTGCAACTAGGTGAAGGCACAAGCAATCCAAAAGGTTCGAAGCACAATATCTCTGAAGATGAATGTATTGCTTTAGAGAGTATACTTTCAATTCTTTGTAAGAAGGAGCAACCTTCTCTTCTACGTTCATTGTTGGAAAAAGTTACTCGAGTCATCCAAGTCCAGGAGGTGCCAAGACATTATGATGGTGATTCCATCCTAGAGTTTCTACCAGCATATGGCAAAATAGGAAATATGGATGGAATGGAGCAAAAATATGATGGTCACCTATGGACACGTCCAGTAACATCAAACATGTCTGTAAGTTGTACCATGCGTATTAGCTATTGTGTTGGTACTTTGGAGTGCCATAGGCTCAGCTATCCTTTTTACTTGAACAATAAAAGGTATAACAACACCTTCTTTCATGGGCATCTAACAAAAAAGATTGCCGTTGGACTTCTGACAGAGGATGAGAAAACTAAAATAGTTCGTCACTTTTGTCGCAAAACTACACATTGTGTGCAAGTGTGTAGATGTGTTGTGTATTACGTAATGCCTCGTGACACACTATTACAAGAATGATGCTCCACACTGGGCTACATGAACATCCAGTTCAGCCAGGAACTTCAAGGTCAATGTTGGAGCGCGTGAAAATGTTTGTTTCTCAAGTGTTGAAAGCCCAGAGAAGTGCAGGTCCTCGAAAAATACAGATGGATATTGTGAAGGATATGTTGTTTTCCTTCATGATGAATCAAAATGATGAGCTCAAGTATTGGGGATCATGAGCTCTGTAATTTTTTGGAGGAGTTGAGTCCTCTTGTGGAAAACCAGAGGTGAGTATTCATTCTGTAACTTAATTATATTTGGATGTATTTTTCTACATTCAATCCTCTCTTTATTGTGAAATTATGTTTTTTAGGTTTAGACGCATTGTATCCCAGGAGAAAAGAAAATTGATGCCGGCAGGATAGGGCTTTGATAGCATCCTTCTTATACAGAGAAGATCTCGCTATTCATTTATACAAGGTAGCCGTTTCCCAGGACAAGGTGGCCCTGATGACAAATGTTGTCTTTAAGATGTCTTTGCCGACGAGGACCAGCATCAAGCGTGGACTTGGTGAATCGCATGTGGTGTGATAATGGAGGTGACTTGGCAAAGTCCTAGGTTTTGTTTGATCACACTCATCGAGTTTTTGGTTGGTCAACAATGGCTTGTCATGTTTATGACCCAAGGTGAGACTACGTACTTCTATTTTTTCCTTTCTTTCATTTACCTTGAATGATAGCTGATTGAAAAAAATTCTCTCCAAAATCCTAGAGTGTTCAAGAGCTGTTGACAATTGCCACATGTGAAATGAAGGAGGAGGGTACAAAAAGCCAAGTACTATTTTGGGAAATGCTGAATAGCACAATGGAGCAATGCGATTATGCACCCGCACACTTCTATGGGTTTATGGCTGATGAAGCAGGGTCAAATTGGTGTGCAGTTAGGACCGTTTTCAATGGGGGTCCACATAACATTATGGAGGACAGGGAGCGAACGTGCTTATTCCATTGGAAACAAAGTTTGATGAAGCATGCTAAACAATGCGTGAAGGCAGAAAGTCGACAACACCATATTGACTTGTGTGAAGAATGGACATTGGCAACCAATAAGGAGTCAGCTTTCTTAAAAAGTAAAGAGATTTGTGAGTGGTGGAGAAATGGGCATGTTCATGAGGGAAAACTATCAGTAATGGATACATGGATGAGTTGGTGGGAAGTACGAATAGCACATTGGGGCAACCTCATGTCAAGGGTGAGAAATTTTATGGAGAAATGATATGTTGTATGGATGTATTTGCATTGGAGTCAATTCTGTGAATTCATATATGAAACCTCTTGTGTGCAGGTGGTCTTAAGCTTGGTGGATTTAGCACAAACCCCTCGAACAAACTTATCTGAAAGTGTACATATGGGAGTTGGCTTGCTGGTGAAGGATATAAGGAAAAGGTTAGCTTGTATGATGCGTGCATTTCAGATATGGCAAACGCTTTACTACAAAGTGCAAAGCAATATGCATATCAGATGGGGAAGCACAAAGGTGAGGGACCAAGCTTGAGAAAGTTGCTGGACAAGGTGGCAGCAAGGTCAAGACCGACACCTCCACAAGTGGCTCGCATGGTCCATGAAACAGTAGCTAATACTCCTATGTATGAGGAATCAAGTCCTCTGCATGCAGATAAGGAGACTATTCAACGAAAGAGCGTGAGGACAACGGAAGTAGACTAATGCTCACATCGTCCAGGTTATGTCATGCAGAGCAGACATCGTCAAAATCGGGGAGCAGCAAGAAGAGTAAGTTTTGGAGATAGATCTAGAACAAACAGTGCAGCAAGTCACACTTCAAGGGGAGGACCAAAAAGTCCAATGACTGGAGGAAACAAAGATGTCGGACATGAAGAGTCTAAACAACATTATGGCACAATGAGCGGAGGACAAATGCATGTAAAGGAAGAGGCCATTGGTGGACGCACAATGTGGGCCATTAGACGAACCCCATTGAACTCAAAAGTCAAATGTTTGGGAGGTATTGATGGAAGACTTAAGTGCAACTCATACATACAGGGAAGCTCTATTGGAGTTGTTGCCCCTAGCTTCTACTCAGAGCGATGACATCTTGGTTCGGGAGGGCCAAAGGCTCAAATGATGTGGTTTTGTCCTTCACACACATGGCATGTAGATCCAAACATAATATACAAGCCATCATACCCAGATATGTGGAAAGTGGATGTTGGGACCAACATAACCAGCTAAGAGGTAGAGAAATTAGTAAAGGCAGGGTTCAAGTTAGATGTTACTCATGAAGAACCTTTTGTGTTAGGGGTGGGAGAAACGTCCACACAAGCAGCGGGCAACAAAGAAAGTGACAAGAGGCCACATGATGCTACACTGAATACAAAGAGATCAACCAAGTGGCGGCATTGGATTTCCAAAGAAGCAGAAAAGAGGATTGGTAGTGCTGAGGCCATGACAGCGACAGTCCTTAATGAGAGTGCGCAATGCAGCCGTCCCCCTACTCTATTTTTCATTTGGCATGTGAGAGTGGAGTGGACTATTTTATACACATCAAGGTACAACCTTGGTGTACATGTCCTGATTTCATGCAAAGAGAATCTAGAGGAAAGTCTTACGTTGCATGTAAGCATATCTATTTTGTCTTCTTGCGAGTTTTGGGATTACATAAGAATGAGGATATGGTAATGCATCAACCGACATTATCACCAGAGGATGTGGGCAATATACTATCACGTCCTTAAAGCAAGGATGTTTGTGCCTATACTTAAGCTTTAATCAAGCCTCTCATGTTTGTGCCTACTTAAGCTTGTAAGGAAATGTGAAGTCAATCTTTTTGTAAGAAAATTTGAACCCAATATTTGTGTCTTGCTTTGGGATGGAGTATACTGTCACGTACTCTAAAGTCTTATTGTAGGTAGCTTGCGATGCTATGGTAAAGGAGTTGTACCAACCATATATCTTCTTGTAAGGAAATGTGAACTCAATCTTTTTGTAAGAAAATATGAACCGGGTATACTTGTTTTTACTTATGTTGAAATAAATATTGGTCTTTTCTTTGAGTATGCATGAAAAGTTGAAGTATCTGTGAGGTGAAAACAAGAAAAAAGACTATGCCTCTATAGCCCTTCACCTCCCAAACTTTGAATATACGAACACGAACGGGGGCACCACCAGCCACCGGCTGGAACACTTTTCACAGTTCACCACCCACCCACACCAGAAAGAACAGCCAAAATAGGGGCACCATAAACCTGTTGGAATTAGGGTTGCAGGAATGCACACACAACTTCAAGAAGATGAGGAAGCTTGAGCACAACACTGTAGTGTATTATGAGTGCCAAAAATGAAAGATAACCAGCCCTAGAAGATAATGGGCGTATATACAATGCACGGGGGAAAAAACCTCCTAGTGAGGGAAAAAGTGCCCCGGCGGTCCTAAGTGTGTTCACACACATCACTACTATAATATGGTAACAAATCCCCCCTGGAGTGATGCGGTGAACAAGAGCTAGCACTCATGTATAGGGAAGTGTCTAGCTATGTGGACGAATCCACAAAAGGGAGTAAGCCCAAAGCTTTGCGAAAAGCTTCGAACTTCTCACGAGGCAGAGCCTTTGTGAAAAGATCTGCAAGGTTATCCTGTGTTGGCACATAAGCCAAACTGATCTCTCCTGCAGAGAGTCTCTCCCTGACATAATGGTAGTGCACCTCAATGTGCTTCGTACGAGCATGGAACACTGGGTTCCGCGCAACTGCCAATGCGCTCTGACTGTCAGTGAAGAGGGTGGTGGCAGATGGCTGCCCAACACCCAAATCAGCCATAAGGCGTCTGAGCCACACACACTCAACCGTAGCTGTGAAAGCTGCCCTGTACTCAGCTTCACAACTAGAAGTGGCCACAGTAGGCTGCTTCTTGCTCAACCATGATATGCATGAGCTTCCAAGCATGAAGCAAAAACCACTCGTGGACACGCGTGTGTCATAACAACCAGCCCAGTCAGAATCTGAAAAAGCATGTAAATCTGGCGGCAATGATCCCCCCTTGGGATAAAACAACCCAAGATGCCGAGTACCACTCAAATAGCGAAAGATACGCTTCACTGCCTGCCAATGCTTAATGCCTGGGCTATGCATAAATCTGCTCACCTGTGAGACTGCAAACTGAATGTCTGGCCTTGTAATGCATACATAAATGAGGCAACCAACAGCTGTCTGATAGAGTGTGACATCAAAGTGATCTCCAGCATCATGAAGACTCAACTTCAAACCTGTCTCCATTGGAGTAGCAATAGGCTTGCAGTCTTCAAGGCCAAATCTCCGCAACAATGTTTCAATATACTTTGTCTGACACAAAGCAATACCTCCATCACACTGCTTAAATTGTATCCCCAAATAATGATGCAAATGCCCCAAATCTGACATCTCAAAAGAGGCATTCAAATCAGCCTTAAAATCAGCAATATGACTCTCATTTGGTCCTGTGAGCAGCATGTCATCGACATAGAGAGCAATGATTAGATGTACACCATCCACACGTTTAACATACAAAGTGCTTTCTGTTGGACTATTCTGAAACCCATGTGCAGTCAAATATGCATGTATTTTTTCATACCAAGCTCGTGGAGCTTGCTTTAAACCATATAAAGCCTTTTTTAACCTGCACACTTTGTTTTCCTGCCCTCTTTGAACAAAACCACGAGGCTGCGATACATACACCTCCTCATGCAAATCTCCATTTAAGAACGCAGTCTTTATGTCCAGCTGATGTACATTCCAACCATTATGAGCTGCTAATGCACAGATGCTACGAACAGTGGTCATACGACATGTGGGAGCAAAAGTCTCATCAAAATCAATGCCCTTCTCTTGAGCATAACCTTTTGCAACAAGCCTAGCCTTATGGCGATCCACTGTGCCATCAGGCTTACGCTTCAATTTGTATACCCACTTAGTGCCAATGGCCTTCTTGCCAGGGGGCAAGTCACATAAAGACCATGTACCATTCTTCATAATAGCATCGTATTCTGCTTGCATAGCAGCCATCCAATTTTCTGAACTTTGTGCCTCATCAAATGAAACAGGCTCACTTTCATCGCACATACTAGAAACAGCCAATGCATAACAATCTGACGCATAAGAGGCACCATGAGAGCCAGAACGAGTGCGACTAGACAAAGGGGCATCCAACTTGCTGTCACGCAAAGTCTGCACCAGCCATCTAGGCATATTCCTAGAGCCCTCAATCTCTTGTCTCTCATCCTCAAGTGCATCATGCACATCTGCATCAGATATAGGCTGATCTGTGCCATCATTTAAAACCTGCATAGGCTGAAAAACTGCCTCATGAGGTATTGCACTTGACTGTGCACCACTGAAAAGAGGCAACAATGTATCATAGACATCACGTGAGCTGATATCTGTCTCCTTAGTACATGAAACCAAGGGCTGAACTGCATCTTCCACAAATACAACATCACGGCTAACCAAAATGCGCTTTGTCTGTGGATGATACAAACGATAGCCTTTGCTCTCAGCACTATATCCAACAAAAATACATTTGACAGCTTTGTCATCCAATTTTCTGCGATGTTGCACAGGCACTAATGCATATGCCAGGCAACCAAAAACACGTAAATGGCCAACAGATGGCTTGCGGCCATGCCAAGCCTCATATGGAGTGACAACCTGTAATGCTTTGGTGGGACACCTGTTTAGTACATAAGTGGCACACATGACAGCCTCAAGCCAAAAACCATGTGGTAGACTTTGACTCTTAACCATACATCTTGCCATTTCCATGAGAGACCTGTTTTTTCTCTCAGCCACACCATTTTGCTGTGGTGTATACGGCACTGTACATTGGTGTTTTATCCCACGCTCAGCCAGAAATGCATTAAATTCTGAAGACATATACTCCCCCCCTCGATCTGAACGGAGGGTGCCCATCTTACTTTCTGACACATTTTCAGCCATAACCAAAAACTGTTTGAAGCACAAAAACACTTCGGACTTTGCCTTCAAAGGATATACCCATGCATGCCTGGTAAAATCATCAATGAAAGTCACGAAGTAAAGGTAGTTTCCAAATGATGGAGTTTGCATGGGACCACAAACATCACTGTGAACAAGCTGCAATCTGCGTTCAGCTCTCACTGATCCATCTTTGGGAAAGGAAGCACGCTGCATTTTACCCAATATGCAGCCCTCACAAACATGCTTGATAGGTGCCTCAAGCTTAGGCAAAGAAGACACCATTTCAGATTTCTGCAGGCGCAGCAAACTTGCAAAATTCAGATGACCAAAACGTGCATGCCACAGTTTTGCATCTGAAATAGCCTGCGTATCCATAATAGCACATGCTGAATCCTCTACACATTTGCCATCCATATTGAGCCTATACAGCCCTCGACGTAGTGAACCAGATGCTACAATGATGTCACCACAAGAGAGATCATGAACAGTACATCTGTCATCCACAAATTTTACAACCAAACCTGTTTTGGCAAATGCGGAGACTGACAGCAGATTCTTTTTGATCCCTGGCACATACAATGCATCAAAAAGTGTAAAGGTGTTGCCATTTGCAACATTCAGCACAATCTGTCCAACTCCTTTAACGGGATAAGAGGAGTTATTGGCACAAGTGACAGTATTCCCTGTGGGAGCAGACTCAAGGAAAGTGAATAAACTGCGCTGCGAGGTGATATGCTTAGTGGCACCACTGTCAAAGTACCATACATCTGAATCTACTGCAGACATACATGTGTCATGCAAAGATGGGTCATAACTGCACTGCGCATTGAATGCCCATTCTGTATCTAGCACAACATTAGCAGATTCATTGTTAGAAGGAGAGGCATCTGCAACAGCCATACCAGCCTCTTTCTTCTTAGCCTCTTTCGCAGCCAGCTTAGGACACGCTTTGATGACATGATCATTTCCCTTACAGTACTTGCAAAATGTCTTCTGTTTGTCACCCTTCTTCTCATCTTTGTCTTCCTTCTTTGGTTGCGCAGCATTTGCAGATTTCTGCTTACTAGAAGAAAAGCCAGCTTTACCTTTCCCGCTTCTCTGACTAGCAACGAAAGCTTGATCTGCGACACGCATAATATTCCTGTTTTGCCTTGACTGGTCTTCTTGCAGCAAAACAGAAACTAACTCCTCAAATGATAAGGCATTGGGATTGCCTTTCATCATCAAGCGAAGAGTGGAAGCAAAACCCTGATAAGAATCTGGTAGACCATTCAAAACAGTCTGCACAAGTGAACTGTCTGACAAGATTTCATCTGCAGAAATGAGCTGCTCTTTGAAATCCTTGATCTTTGTCAAAAAGCTATCCATAGAATCACCTTCGTTCATATGCTCACTCTCCAACTGTTTTCGGAGATAAGCAACACGAGCCTCATTTCTTGCCTGATACAATGTGGCAAGTACATCCCAAGCATCCTTAGAAGTCCTGCAGGAGCGAATATGTGGGATAATGGTACGTTTGATAGACAGCGCAATCAAGGCATGAGCCTGCGCATCTCTACCATCCCAACGAATCTGCTCTGCTGAAAGTGGTGGTTCTCGAACAGCTGCTACAGCACTTGTGCCTGCACCATCATCAACAGTACCTGTTTCTGATGTGTTTGCAGCATTCCCAGCCACAATAGGACGTGCATCAATACCCTGCACAATGTTCCATAACCCCTTTGCTACCAATACATGTCGCATCATATATGCCCACAATGGATAGTTGGTGCCATCCAACTTATCCTCAGCAGCCAACATGCGGAATACATCATTGTTGTCAGCCATGGCCAATGACTGTACTACTAGATGTAAATGCTGTCTGTAAGAGGTAAACGTGTATAAAATTGACCTGTGCTATGTAGCACAGCCCAAAACAAATGAATGGGCACCTGTCCTGCAGATTTCAATCTTGACAGAAAATCTGCACAGTAGGACGATTTTGCCTGCGCAGTACTTGGAATGCAAAAACGGAGGGCGAAATGACTTCAGATCAAAATTCTGAAACGAACGAGCCCTACGGGCTCACCCACGGCATATACTAACCTGCAGACGCTCGTGAAACCTCGTTGCAATCGGAGGAGATGAAGCGGCAGGTGCCGGTGATGCTGCCCGGGAGGAGGAAGCCTGCTCTGATACCAATTGTTGGAATTAGGGTTGCAGGAATGCACACACAACTTCAAGAAGATGAGGAAGCTTGAGCACAACACTGTAGTGTATTATGAGTGCCAAAAATGAAAGATAACCAGCCCTAGAAGATAATGGGCGTATATACAATGCACGGGGGAAAAAACCTCCTAGTGAGGGAAAAAGTGCCCCGGCGGTCCTAAGTGTGTTCACACACATCACTACTATAATATGGTAACAAAACCAAGTAAACACCCAGCAACACATACACTTCCACCCACCATGTGTGTGACGAGGTAATCAAAGGCTGGCACAAAGTGCGCTGTGAGAGTGTAACCCGTGGACTACACCACCAAACACGTCAATCACGCCTTCTCCTGCAGATCAACACACACAGGATACCAACACAACAACATAACCAGACACATCACCAGTGTCTTTCATCTTTGATTCCCAATCAACACTTCATACAGCTTCTTCCGACACAGAAGCTTCACTCACACAACCTTCTACATACACGACCCTCACATCAACACAAGGATGTATACTCACCAAGCTGTCCCCATTAATCTTGGCTAATCCCTGTTACCTTTCCTCAGAAACACATCACATCTGCCCATGCAGCAGTCTTCCCGCAATCACCTGCTTCCTTGCTCCCCCAGGCAGCTCTCTCAGGAGTCGGCACCTCCCTCCTTCATTGCTTCACTTTGTCCCCTCTTCTCTGCTTCACTGCCCTCACAAAGCCAGCCGTCAGAGTAGTTGCACGCATCACGCCATAGCCTTCGCAGCAGCCCGCTATTCTTTGCCACCACCTTTGCCTCCCCTTGCACCTGCAGAGCTGCGGAATCACCAGAGCGCCTCTCACCAGAGAGGCCTTCTTCTCTGTCGCCAGCCACACCTGCGCACCCAGAGGCCCCAAGCTAACTCAAGGCGGCTCCCCAGCCGTTAGCTCTATATATAGCCACCCGAGAGACATCCCTTTGCATCACACGACGGCAACAACCTGTGACCTCTGTCTCTATAGAATCACCCCAGAGCCTCGTCATCTACCTTCTTCATAAGGTGGCTACTTGCGAGACGGCTCTGCAGAATCACCAGAGCGACCTGCTCTTCTACAAGGCGACTACCTTCTTCACACAACCTGACTCGCTTCTTCGCCAACCTTCCAGGCATCTGCGCTGGCAGCAAAAAAAACTTCCACGTGGTCATTTCATTGTTGGCCACATTAGTGGTTATTTATTATTATTTTTCTTAAGCCTCAATGATGGCCACACAATGCTAAAAAGGCCCCTTGCTTCTTTATGCTTCAAGTGAACATACTGCGCCCACGACTTTCCTTCCACTGTAATATCTGCTCACAGCTCGTAATCAACAGCATCATAACTTACCAAAACCCGACCATTGCCCCTGTTCCAAAGGCGGTCTCTCCTTCGAATCGGTCGGTGCCCTGCATTTGGTAACCACCCGCACACCATACTGTTGCAATAAAAAACTTCCAAATCTTCAGCATCTGCTCCCAAAAAAACAACACGCATATACCAGCTCACTGCAAAACCATTCAGTTGTACATTTGCCAGGGCATTCAAGGCAAAGTTTATTCGCAAACCATGCATCCCATATGTACACAGACTCAAAACACCTTTCAGAATTTTTCCTGACATACTTTGCCAACCCCCCAGCCTCTAGAGCATTCATGCTCAGCAGAAAACAAGAACTTGCATTCATATTCCTGGATCAAACGGCCAAAGTTGTATCACCCAACTTAACATCATAGCATACCACATACAAGGCGGCTGCCTGCTAACCCGACTCCACTCTCTTCGCTGCGCTCCACGCAGTCTTGCTCTCCTCTCTGCGGAAATCACCAGAGCGGTCCTCTGCACACTCATAAGAGAGATCTCCACGCTCACCAGACAAGGCGGCAACTTTCTCTTCCTCACCTCTGTTCTCCAGAATCCCCCGCAAGGTGATCTCTCTTTTCTTCACACGGCGACCACCTTCGACGTCTTCACTCGCCACCTTCTAGAGGGTGTGCTGGCGGCTACGTTGGCTGTTGAACAAACCTCCACGTGGTCTCCTTCTTTATGGCCACGTTGGTTAGTGTATATATTTTTTATTTTCTTAAGCCTCAATGATGGTGGCCACACAATGCTAAAAGGGCTCTTTGCTTCCTCATGCTTCAGGTGAACATACTGCGCCCACGACTTTCCTTCCAGTGCAATATCTGCCCACAACTCGTAATCAGCAGCATCATCATTTACCAAAACCCGACCATTGCAGTCAGTGCCATGCACTGCCGACCTCTTCACGCGCTTGCTAAAAATGGAGTGCCATCTCTGCATCCAGAATCAGCCCAGACTGACCAACCATCATCACATTCGGGGTTCCCGTAATACTTTCACGTGAAGGCATCACCAAGAGCTCGTAAAAAAAACATAAAACCACCCACTCTGTACATTTGCCAGGGCATTCAGGGCAAAGCTTATTCACAAACCACGCATCCCATATGTACACAGACTCAAAACACTTCTCAGAAAAACTCCTAACAGTATCCTTGTTCATAAATTGTATGTATTGGAAGAAAGGTACATAGATAGGTATGTTTGTGCCTATATTTAAGTTTCTTTGACATAAAATGTGTGTTTATATGTAGGAAGGTAGGTAGGTAGGTATGTAGGTATGTATGTATGCATGCATGTATATGTTTGGGAGTATGCATGCATGCATGTATGTATGTATATATTGTACAAATGTGTGTATATATGTATGTATATATGTTCCTAGGAAGGTAGGTAGGTAGGTAGGTAGGTAGGTGCGTTTGAGAATATGCATGTATATATGTATGTATGTATGTGAATGTATTTATTTCTCTTTCATAAATACTTACTATATAAAAGCTCACCAAAATGTATTATTTTTCTTACAAGCTCGCATAAAACTATCTTATCTCCAAAAAGCTCGCCAAATAAAGCTCGCAAAAAAATCAAACTCCTATCCACACCACTTGAATAAGTATGTGCACCTTCAACCTCTTTGCCCAATGCAAAGAACCATGAGATTCATGATCCCATTACATAGCAACCCTTTCATAGAGCATTCTTCCATGCTCAAACACCAAAAAATTGAGGAAATATAATAGATAAACCAACCTTCAATGTTGCAATTGCAATTTGAACTTTCCTTGAAGATGAGACAGCTTCCAAGACTTTATCTTTGCTGAAATCTCCATTTTTGGCTTCCATGATGGTAGCACCATAATCTCTAACTCTCCATGAGCAGCTTCCAAGACTCCACATAATGATGAGTGTGCATAAATTGTTTTTCATAATAACTGAAAATAATGCTTAATCAAATGAACACATAACCAAGAAATCTATACATAAATATTCCATGACCAAGAGCCCACCCAAGCTCTAATACCATGTTAACAATCCTAAAATGGGATTTATCATGGAAGCATAGATTAAGGTGGGTTATACCACACTGAAAACACCATAAGAGAGATTGCACACTCAACACAAGATCTCTATTCTATTGCATTCACAATGAGCCATACAATGATATAGGCCTTCTAGCCTTATCCCACTTTACACATCATCATCCATGTGGCACTCCCTTTTCCACTCTTTTGGTCAACACTCATACACCATACAATATTACATGTGGCATTCTTATCTTACCACAATATCTCAACACCTTCTTGGTTCTCTTTCCATCCACTTCCAAGGCTCTACAGACAAGTGGTTCAGTCAATTTCCAACTGACCAATTTGATGGCTCGACCATTTTGAAGAACACGTTCCTCTGCACCTTCCGTCCTGGCAACTATGAGGACCACATTCTCTAAAATATAGGGAAGTTGTAACTCCTAGGCAAGGGAGAGAGTGTTGGAACTCATGACATGGACCATAGTGCTAGTGGCCCACTTATCAACTTATCCTAGCAACTTCATGATGCGTGAGTGGATGACACAAGATTTACCCAGGTCCACCCAACAAAAGATTTGAGAGAGTCAGCCCACACCAACTACATTGTTGGAATTCCAAGAGCTAGCCTCTCAGCTTGAAAATGTACGTTGAGCATGATATGGGCTCTGTACATCCCAACAATGACACAACCGGCGGATGACCCAGTGCCTCAAGCGAGAGTTGGAGGCACTCAAAGTGAACCAGAAAACTCCGAGCGAGGAAAGTACCTTGCTCCAACTCAAAAGGGAGATTGAAGAATTGAAGACTCAGTAAGAAGCCAAGAAGAACTTGTGGTGTGCTATATGCCAGTCACTTGGACACACCGTCCAAGAATGCCCAAAAAGGAGGTACTACTCCTGTTGTGAAAAAGGAGGACATGAAGAAAAAGATTGCTACTATCTCAAAGGGTTTAGTCAACTTCAACAAACTCCTCACCCCACCCTAACAGCCCCCAACCTAGCTCATTATGCTACAATTGCCCTTATTATTCCACAAACCTTCCACGTTGCTATGCCTCCTCCTTGCCAACCCACTCCCGAGGTGACCTAACTTCCACCACTTCCGAGGTGACCTACCTTCCACGTTGCTATGCCTCCTCCTTGCCAACCCACCACTCCCGAGGTGACCTACCTTCCACCACTCTCATCCCTAATCCTCCTACACCAACCACCATGGCAGCAAACCCTATGAACCATCCTCCTTGCCCTCCCCAACCTTGCAATCACCACGTCCTCTGCTACACAGATGTGGGGAATATGGTCATTACCAAAGCCGATGCCCCCTTCCTAAAGGTGCTCTACCTTGCAAGCATTCTCCTGAATCCAAAGATCATTATACCCGGGGTTGCCCCAAGAAAAGGGAATTCACTTCCTCCGACGTCACATTTCTAGCCCCAACCACCCACTTAGTCTCTGTAGGACATCCCCCATCCACTTGCCCCCCTTTCTATCCCACCCTTGGTGTCTCTGTCACACCCACAACACCCACTCATGAGGATCCACCATCCACCATAGTGGTCACCCAATCACAAAGGAAGGCCATGCCTAAAGAGAAACAAGGGGATGAGCCCGATGATAACACTCTTCCACTCCCCCGCACAGTCATAAGATCAGTCCTTCTTGCAAGCCTTCAAGGACCTGCACAACCAAACCTCCATGTTAGACAAACCACCTCCCCCCTCCCTCCCACATTCCAAACCATAGCTTACACCTTTCTCCGTGGAGGATCTATTCAAGGAAAATACAATGTCAGTGAACTCTTTGATCTTCTTTAGATTAGCCCCAATGTCTAACAATGTCTCACTACACTATTGGAGAAACTTCACGGTATGACCACCAATTCTAGTGGTGGGAAGTATGGTGGGAAGTATGGTGGGTTTCCACTCCCCTCAAGTGTTTCTAGTTGCATGGGTATCAGTCATACAGTCCCTCCCTTATTGACTACCGAAGCCCCCACCTCTCTGTGGAGATTCATGGTACCCCACTTTCTAGGGCAATCAACAATGGCTCTAGGGTGAACCTCATGCCAGAATTCACACTCCATGCAGTAGGTCTCAAGGTAACTTGTGTGTTCGGATATCAGACCAATGGGACGTGACCCCATCGGCCTAGTAGAAGGTGTCACTGTAGTTATCCAGGGGATTTTGTTCCTCCTGGAATTTGTGGTGATCTGAATTCCTCAAGTCAGAGGAGCCTACTCATTACTCATTGGTTGTCCATGGCGTCAGAGTACAAGCGTTCTGCACAATTGGGGTTCGAACCAATTATGGATTCCTCAAGAGCATGGCCCATAGGAGTTCAAATTGGAGGAAGGTCTGGACCAAGGGATCCGTGGTGCCACAGTAGCCCCCACTTCATCTCCCAACTCTCAAACACCCACCTCTTGGCCTACGAAAGAAGAAGGCCTTGTTCCCCATGGTGATAAGTCAGAACTCCTTGACTAGCTCTAGGCAGCGGGCAGAAGACCTAACATCCTACATGCTGGACATCATGGAGGTACCAAATGACTCCACCAACCCTTCCTCTAAGCGTTATGAAAGGAGAACCAATCATGAGTTGCCACATAGGGCGTAAGATGGTCAAATCTCTCTTCCATAAGGCTGACAAGCCCCCAACCACAAACCCAACCACTACCCCACTAACTCAGCAAGGAGCACCACCACTGGTGTGTGAGGATGCACCAAATTCCAGTGGGGGAGTGTCCTAAGTCTCTTGGAAAGAAGACCATTATAGCACCTTCCCAATTTACCACCAGTTGGCCCACAACCCCCCTCTCCTTTCCAAAGTAGTTGAGATAGGGGAACCACTTAACCTTCCATCTTGCAAAAAGACCCTATCTAGGAATTCAATCTCGGCACTTTTGAGGAGCCTCACCCCATCCTATTAGCCTCTTGGTTGTGGGATCACCCCAACCTACTTGAGCAAGCTGTCGCCTTCTTCGAACCTTATAAGGATCTCTTCGCCTAGACATGCAAGGACTTGGAAGATGTTCCAGCTTCCATTGGTGTTCACACCATACCTCTCCATGAGGGCACTCGACCGGCCTACAAGCTCAACCTAAAATATGCAAAGGCTATCAAGGTGGAGCTAGAAAAGATGGAGGATGCCCAAATCATCTTTCCAGTGGAACACTCTGGCTTTCCCCCATGGTAAACTCGCCCAACAAGAAGACCAACAAGATCCGTGTCTATGTGGACTTCCGGTCTCTCAACAAAGCAACCATCAAGGATGGATTCCCCCTTCCATTCATGGATCGGGTTTTAAAAGATGTTGCTGGGCATGCCTTGTACAGCTTTATGGATGGGTTTAGCGGATACAACCAAGTCACCATCCACCCGGATGACCGTGTGCCAAGACAGCTTCTATCTCACACAATGGGATACCTATGTCTACAACAAGATGGCCTTTGGGCTGTGTACCTCCTCAACTTTCTCCGTACTTTCATTGATGATTTTTCTAATTTCACAAGCACACACCTTGTCTCTAGGCTAAAGGCCTTTCCAAAACATCTCTCTTAGTTAGCTCTAGTCTTTGCCAAGTGTCGCTCCTCCCGGATATACCTCAACCCCTTTACATGGCATTTCTTAGTGGTCCAGGGCACCCTCCTAGGTCACATCATCTCTTCCGAAGGCTTGGCTCCTAACCCTGATAAAATCGTTGCAAACCTTTGCCTTCCTCCTCCAATCAACCCCAAAGGAACTCAGTTCTTCGTCAAACACACCAGCTATCATCGTCATTTCATCGACATGTAATGGCCCTTCCACTCACCCACCTAGTCAAGCCACCATCTTCTGGTGGTTTGACCCAGCCTCTACCTCTACCGCCTTCCTACCTTCAAAAGTGCCTCACTGAAGCCCCCATTCTCATCCCACATAACTAGATAGCCATCTTCAATGTCCATACAAAGCCTCACTGCTATGGGTGCAGTCCTTATTCAACCTAGTGCAAAATACAAGATGGATCGCCTCCTCACACCTGCTGAACAAAACTACACCAGGGCTTCCACTTCATATTCATCTCGCATCACCATGCTCTCAAGTGTCTTCTCAATAAACCTAAGGTGGCTGGTCATGTTTGGCGGCGGTTGCTACTCTTCCAAGAATTCGATTGTGAGATCATCCTTCAACTGGGCAAACATCACATCATGGCGGACCACCTCTCCTACATCGACACTGGGAAGCCTGCCAACATGTTTTGATGATGGCCTTCTTGATAGTGGGGATGTCCTTGCTTTACTTTCCACATGACACTTTCCAGTTGTCCTTGGCGTTAGCCCCAAGGACAAGCATCGGCTTTTGGTAAAGAGCTGATCCTTCCAAATCAAAGCTGGCCAACTCTACAAGGCTGGTCATGATGGTGTCCATCTGACCATCCTGGATGAAACCCGGGCATTGGCAAACGAAGCTTTAGAGGTGGAACAAATCAAAAGAAAGGCATGGCATGATTGACATCTCAGGAAGCCCCGGTTCTCGGAAGGCCAACTAGTCTTGGTGTACGAAGCCCATTATTTTTGAGAGAGGAAAAGAAACTCATCCTGGCTTGGGAAGGGCCATTCCTCATCCACCAAATTCTTCCTCACCATACAACTCCGCACTTTGGAAGGCCTGCTTCTTCCATTGGTCAACGGCTCCAAGATCAAAGCTTATTGCCCTTAAGCCTTTCCTTCACCATAGCCCACCCCTTTCCCCAACCCCCAAAAAAACAAAAAAAAACAAAAAACAAAAGAAGAAGAAGAAGAGAGAGAACCCAAAAAAAACATCCCCAACTACTCCACCCACAACCGTGCTCCACCAAGCTCACCCATCTCTCTCACTACTCGACACTCATCATTCCTTGCTACACCGAGGTGACGTACTAGGTGCCCACCACTGCCAAGCCTCAACCTCTCGCAACTCACCCAGCCCACCCTCTCCTCCTCTCATGACTCAGCAACCCCTAACCGCCGCAACTGCTCAACCCTACTAGAAGACGACAAGAGTCTCGTCATCAAGCACAACAGATCGGCGGTGGTCTTGAGGCACACAATAGAGCCGTTGTTGATTGGTGTGGCCATCGTCAAGTGAAGCACACACGATTGGTGGAGCCATCCTCAAGTGAAGCACAAGGATTCCCTTACATCCCCACCAATGCCCCAAAAAATACTATAGCTTGAATTTGAGAGAATATAGTACAAATATCTTTTTTTTTTAAACTCTTTATTGATAATTTCTTAATTTTATATATGAAGGTTTTCCAATTTTTGAGAAAATAGTTTTTTCCAAGCACAGAGATTCCCCACTAAAAGGGCGACTTCTAGATGCCAAGACATGCCCTCAGCATTTACGAGAAATATTTTTTTCAAATGGTTCTGTCTGACAAGGATAATTATTGCCCTCTCAGGAGCACATACTTTGGGGAGGGCTCATCTAGAAAGATCTGGTTTTGAAGGCACTTGGACTCATTAGCCTTTAAAGTTTGACAATTTATATTTCTTGGAACTTTTGAAGGGTGAATCTGAGGATTCGCTTCAGCCGCCTACTACTAATAAATGCCTCCTTGAAGATCCGAAATTTCGCTCTTATGTAGAACTCTATGCACAGGATAAGGATACTTTTTTTCAAGGACTATGCAGAATCTCACCCAAAAAAAAAAGAGGAGACAAGAAAAGAAAAGAAAAGAAAAGAGACTTTATTTTTATTTTTTTTCCACCAGCATGCTCGTTTCTTTAAGGCCATTTCTTTTTTATCTCCTCACTGAGGACACTCAGCACTACAGTGGTGGGCAACCTGTAGCCACCAAGGGTGCCCACACCGCTACACTGTAACACTATAACAATGTCACACCACAACATTGTAATAGTGTCACACCATAACACTGTAACACTGCCACAGTGGGTCAACCCAAAGGAACCAGCCAGAAGCAGCGGTGTACGCATCGACATTGAAAGCACCACACTAACACTCCAATGGCATCTCCCAAGGATAGGAGATTCTACCAAAGTCTACCGCTCTGAGGGCATCTTCCAAAGATAGAGGATGCCACTGACTCAACCCCAAGCATATATAAATCTTCATCCTTCATGCTTCATCCCTCACCCATCTTATCGAAGGACATCCTTTATCCCTCACCTTCATTGGACATCCTTCATGCTCATCCTTCATACCACTTGGTAGCCTGTGTTCTACAATCACTTGTCATCAACTTAAGTTGTGTGTCGTCCTCTTCACTATGCCCTCTGCTGAGTGTGCACGGTAAAGTGAAGGACATGTAACACTGTTCTTGCAGTAGTGCAAGTGTTTATGTTCCTCTTGCAATCTTGTCTCTTGTGATCTTGTTGTTTGTGTTGTGCTCCGCCCTGTAGGGTGTATTGTTTGGCACTATGAACATCGAGGACTTTAGACATACTATCCAGAGAAAAGCCATCACTTAGTGTCCTGGGTAACCAACCCTGCTACATTCCACAATGTGCACAACACCATTGGGCTACAAGAGAAAGGGGTCATAATAAGGGTTGCTAACCATTTAGCTCATCCCCTTTCTTGTAGTGGCTTTCAAAGCTTTTAAGTAAGGTATTATAGAATTCTACCAATGGACATCTTAGAGATCAATGTCTCTTAATTTCTCCTTGCTTTCACTGGGTTAGATGAGAAAGGGTTTATCTCAATGGTATCTTCCATTGTGTTGTCACCTAAACGGATTGCATCTTTGCAACATTGACCAAAAGAATCAAGATTTGAGATTAATTACAAAGTGTTTTTCTTTAATCCTATAAGGAAATATCGTTGCTGCGTATGTGCATCACTGAGTTTCTCGTAGTCCTCACATTATTAAAAGAATCAAGATTTGAGATTAATTACAAAGTGTTTTTCTTTAATCCTATAAGGAAATATCATTGCTGCGTATGTGCATCACTGAGTTTCTCGGAGTCCTCACATTATTATAAGTTTAAGGTTTTATGCATAAGATGTAATCTCATATGGTTTCCTCAAGTCTACACTCTTTCCCATACCATTATAATGCAACACTCCAGTTAGGGCCTTGTCTCGAGAACTTGTAAATAAAGGTAGTCTTTAGAGTTTTGAAATTTTCTTTAATTACTATCATCAATTGATTAACCATCTATTAGCCTTGCTTTAATTACAAGCATCAATGTGTGATGAAACATCTATTAGCATTGCTTTAATTACAAGGAGGGGGTCTTTCTAATTGATGGACTTACATGTCGTCATATATAGAGGATTAAAAAAATAGTTGTTTAATGTAATTTATGTATATAAATTTACATAGGGAGATTTCAAATTTACATAGGGTCTTTCTAATTGATGGACTTACATGTCGTCATATACAGAGGATTAAACAAATAGTTGTTTAATGTAATTTATGTATATAAATTTACATAGGGAGATTTCAAATTCAAAATCTAAACATGTATACATACAGAAGGAGGTAAACATTTTAAATTTTAAAAAATAGGGGTATCTTAAATATATGTCTACTCAAACGTGGTTATATGGGTTTTATAGAGTGATCACCCTAAGGCCAATCCCAATATACATTCCTCTCTTAGTTAGTCAACGTAGTACCATTTGTCAAACGGCTCTCATTTGACAAATGTATCAATTCCCTTTTCATCTCTTGCAAATAGATTATATCCTTGCCCTTTTATGGTAGTTAAAGGTTGAAAATGAAGTCACACACAACTTTGTTACCTTGCATGAGTGCCATTATTGCTTCCATTATGTTGACAAGTATGATTGATTGAAGCTTCCAATATCATTGCGTTATTCATTGATCTCAATTCTTTGTGCTACACACCACTAAGTCAAGAATGTTCCAAGCATCTCTTGCATCTATGGCCTATATGAGAATCTTTGTAGGCTCCATGGCTTCATTAATGATTCATGTTGTGTGCTAATTAGAAATTCTTAAAATTGCAAATCCATTAGCTCAAAGTTTAATAAAGAATGAGATATGTCCAACTAATGAATGCGTATGAGAGGCCAACACTACACCTTGAGAGCTTTAATTTTTTGGTAACAAAGGAGCACATTATGCCATCAGTAAGGCCATGTGTGTACCAAGACAACTGTTATTAGCTCAAAGGCTCTATCAGGAGAAATATAAAAAATTGGGTACCCAAGTGTTAACCTATTTTGGAGTTAACAAGAGTTACTACTATAATCCTGCATTAAATAGCAAAGACAAAGACACCAAAAGCATGTATGATCAATATATGAAGCAATGGTGTGCCTATGATGATTCCCACTCTAAGAGCATGTGACGACCAAGCAAGAATGGATTCCTTGTGAATGTACTTCATGCATATATTATGAGATTAAGCGTTGTATAAGAAATAGGCCACTTATAAGCCTTGGGTGCTCATGTGTGTGAAGAGTTATGGCCTTATATATAAAGTCACTTTCTCTCATAATGCATTATACTCTTTCTCTTACTAAATAATTACCTTATCTAGTGTATGCTAGTGAGTGTGTATAAGTGATTTAAGGTGAGGGGAGGGACGAGGACCCGTAGTATAACACGACAAAGTGGTAACACTAGTGGGAGATGATAATAAAAAGTGCTACCATGGATGTTGCCACAGCAGTCAGAAAGGCAAAGCTAAAGCTTCTTCACATGGTGGCTATAAGCCAAAATCAAAATCCTCAGGTAAGGATCCAGAGAAAGGTGATAAGCCTAAAAGAAGGGCAAGTGTCACTAAGGTGTCACTATTGTAGGAAACTAGGACACTACATAAATGAGTGCAAGAAAAGGCTAGAGAAGGAGAAAAAGAAAAAATCAAGCATGGCTATTGGTGGCTGATGCATCTGCACCAAGTGCAGAGAAGAAGGAATCTGTAAGTTTTGCTCAAGATGATTGGGCATGAACTGTACATTGCAATAATGACCCTTCTGTTCATGATGTATGAATGTTAGTGGCAGAATTGGATGCTTGGTACTTTGACAATGGTGCTAGTAAGCACATTACTTCACAAAAAAATTTGTTCTCATCTCTCGAATCCATCCCAAGTGTAGGAACCATCACATGTGCAAATGGTTCCTCATATCCTATCAAAGCAGTTGTTGGTAGAGTTGTGCTCATTGCTGCAAATGGGGGCACATTTACTCTTTTCTAAAGTTTTATATGTGCTAGGCATTAAGAAGAACTTGCTGTCAGTTTCAACCTTAGCCTTGTCAGGTTTGATGGTGAAATTTGTGGATGACAAATATGCAGTTCAATATAGAAATGATGGTTATTCTATCATTGCCTCATGTACCTTGTTTCATGGCCTATACAAGATGGATGTATTTGAGAGTTGCAGCAGCCTGATGCTTGCTTAGTCTCTACGACTCGTGCTATGAGTGATGTAGAATTATGGCATGCACGATTTGGCCATCTGAATTATGGCAGTTTGTTATGCCTTCAAAGGCATGATATGGTGTCTGAGTTACCAACTCTTGAGACCCCTGCTAGACATGTATGTGAGGGGTGTATTCTTGGTAAAATGCATTAAGCATCATTTCCAAAGGATGGATCTGTGATGAGAGCTATTAAGACATTACAGCTTATACATAGTGATGTATGTGGTCCTATGAGAACACCATTTATTAGGGGATATCTCTACTTCGTCACTTTTATTGATGGTGATTACTCCAAATATAGCTAGGTGTATCCATTAAAGCAGAAGTCAGAGGTTTTTATGTGCTTTAGGCACTTTGTATCCATGGCTAAAAATGCATGTGACTGTGAAGTTGGCACCCTTCATTTAGATCGAGGGGAGGAGTATATGTCCAAGGAATTTCATGCACATATGGCTGAGAAAGGCATAAGGCATCAATGTATAGTGCCATACACACCTTAGCAAAATGGTGTGGCTGAGAAGAAGAACATGTCACTCATGGAGATGACACGATGTATGGTGAAAGCCCAAGATTTACCTCGTGGTTTTTTGGTTAGTTTGCAACTACGTGTGCAAACTATGTGTTGTGAACAAATGCCTTACCAAAGGCCTTGCAGTCTAAAACTCCTTATGAATCTTGGCATGGTAGGAAGCCTTATGTGGCTCATTTACGTGTTTTTGGTTGTCGTGCTTACGTCTTGTGCCTGAGCAACAACGCAGTAAGCTTGATGATAAGGCATATTTGTGGGATACATTTCAGAAAGCAAGGGATATAGACTCTACCATCTGGCCTCAAAGCGGATTTTGGTAAGTAGAGATGTTGTTTTTGTCAAAAGCTCAGTTCAGCCCATGGTTTCATGCAAAAAATAGCAGAATGTATGCTCACACGAATGTTTGATTCGCTCCTACCTTCGTTTAATGGAGGGCAACCATATGTAGAGCAATTAAATGCTCAACCAAGTGCTGAAATTCAGCCTTTGCAGGTACAAAATCAACCTTTTGATGAGGCAATTATTGAGGATGTAGTGGATGAGGAGAGAGTAGCCATAGAAGAATCTAGGCATATGCCAAAATGGCTTGTGCAGACATTGAGGGATAGCAAGTTGGCAGCTCCTTTACCTAGCAAAACTCGTGCAGGTTCTCATCATGCAGATTATTCTCATGTGGATCATGTTCTCATTTCTACTTTATGTAATGAGGAGGAACCTATTTCCTTTGAGGAAGCATAGGATGGTGATCATTAAACACATGCTATGCACGATGAGTGTAACTCTATAATCAAGAATGACACCTGGTATTTGACAGATCTACCTCATGGCAAGAAGGACATTGGTATTAAGTGGGTTTACAAGTTGAAAGGCAAAGCAGATGTAGCATTGATTGCTCACTTATTGCAAAGGGGTATGCCCAGCAAAAGGGCATTGATTATGATAAGACCTTTGCATCCACATCTCCTATGACTACCATTAGGTGTCTCATTGCTTTGGCAGCACATCATGGGTGGAATGTACATCAGTTAGACATTAAGACTACATTCTTGAATGGTGATTTACATGAGGAGGTGTATGTATCGTAGCCTCCTGGTTTTGCTGTGAAAGGAGAAGAGTCTAAAGTATGCAGGTTGAAAAAGGATCTTTATGGCCTTAAGCAAGATCCTAGAGCATGGTATGAGAAGATTCATGCATACTTGGTTGCAAATGATTTTTGCAACAGTCCAACAGAGAGTACCCTCTATGTGAAGAGGAGTAAGGACACATTTTTTGTCATCGTTCTATACATTGATGACATGCTGCTCATGGGACCCAATATATAGATCAAATTTCAGGCTGATTTGCAGTCATCATTTGAGATGTCAAATTTGGGGTCCTTGCATTACTATTTACGGATCCAGTTTATGCAGTGCAATGATGGCATCGTTATGTTGCAGTCTAAATATATACAAAAGCTATTGAAGAGGTTTAATTTTGAAGACTGTAAACCTGTGGCTACACCTACAAAGACAAGTACTGGACTTAGTCTTTAAGATGCATGAGACTCTTTTGATGCTAGTTTGTATCAGCAGGTTGTTGGATCCCTTCTTTATGTGTGCAACACAATGCCAGATATACAATATGCGATCTCACAGTTAAGCAAATTTATGCATAGCCCAGGTACGAAGCATTGGTAGGCTGTTAAGCGGGTTTTCGGCTATTTACAAGGCACTCAATATTTTGGATTATTTTATCCAAGGGGGTGAGTCACAGTTACATGCTCTTGAAGACTGTAAACCTGTGACTACACCTACAGAGACAGGTACTAGACTTAGTCTTTAAGATGCATGAGACTCTTTTGATGCTAGTTTGTATTAGCAGGCTGTTGGATCCCTTCTTTATATGTGCAACACAATGCCAGATATACAATATGCGGTCTCACAGTTAAGCAAATTTATGCATAGCCTAGGTACAAAGCATTGGTAGGCTGTTAAACGGGTTTTCAGCTATTTACAAGGCACTAAATATTTTGGATTATTTTATCCAAGGGGGTGAGTCACAACTGCAGTGCTTCAGATTGGGCTGGATGTTATGACACATGAGTGTCGCTAGTGGGTTTTGCTTTCGCTTTGGTGATTCATGTATATCATGGCTCAGCAAAAGAAGTAGCCTACAGTGGCCACTTCCACCTATGAAGCTAAGTATAGGGTAGCTTTTATACCTACAGTTGAGTGTGTGTGGCTCAGACGTCTTATGGTGGCTGATTTGGGTGTTGAATCGTCTAGCACTACGATTTTCATTGACAGCTAGAGCACATTAGCAGTTGCGAGGAGACCAGTGTTTCATGCTCACACTAAGCACAGTGAGGTGCATTACCACTATGTCAAGGAAAGACTCTCTACAGCAGAGATGAGCTTGGTCTATGTGCCTACACATGACAACATGGCAGATTTATTCATGAAAGCTCTTCCGCATGAAAAGTTCGAAGATTTTCATAAAGCTTTGGGCTTACTGCCTTTTTAGGATTGATTGGCCATACCCTGTACATGTTCACATCATCACTCCAAGGGGGATTTGTAGCATTATGACACATGAGTGTCTACTAGTGGGTTTTGCTTTCACTTTGGTGATTCATGTATATCATGGCTCAACAAGAAGCAACCTACAGTGGCCACTTCCACCTATGAAGCTGAGTATAGGGTAGCTTTTACACCTACAGTTGGGTGTGTGTGGCATAGACGTCTTATGGCTGATTTGGGTGTTGGACAATCGTCTAGCACTACGATTTTCATTGACAGCAGCTAGAGCGCATTAGCAGTTGTTTGCGAGGAGCCCAGTGTTTCATGCTCACACTAAGCACAGTGAGGTGCATTACCACTATGTCAAGGAAAGACTCTCTACAGCAGAGATGAGCTTGGTCTATGTGCCTACACATGACAACATGGCAGATTTATTCACGAAAGCTCTTCCTCATGAAAAGTTCGAAGCTTCTCGTAAAGCTTTGGGCTTACTGCCTTTTTAGGATTGATTGGCCATACCCTGTACATGTTCACATCATCACTCCAAGGGGGATTCGTAGCATTATATGGTAGTGATGTGTGTGAACACACTTAGGACTGTCGGGGCACTATTTCCCTCACTAGGAGGTTTTTTCCCCCGTGCATATGTACACCCTCTTATCTACTCATTTTGGGGTGTGTACTTATCACATTTGTTTATTTCTAATCTAGTGAGTTTGTGTGCTCTCAAGCTTCTCTATCTTGTGTATGTGCATTATTGTAACCCTAACCACCCTAATTCCAACACTACTTTAGTTTTATGAGCATTTGAAACATGCTATAATGCAAGAAAATACATTTTTGGCATCTACTTCAGTTTTATGAGCATTTGAAAAATTCTATAATGTAAGAAAATACATTTTTGACATCTACATTTTTATAGTGGAGATTGTGTTAATTTGGTATTCCCTTGTTCCATATGATGGAGGTAGAGAAGCTCCTCCTCCTTTTGCAACATCCTCGCAACATCAAGGTTTTAGAGCCAATATCCCTTTAACACCATGCTATAATGCAAGAAAATACATTTTCTGGCATCTATTTTGGTTTTATGAGCATTTGAAACATGTTATAATGCAAGAACAAATATTTTTTGGCATCTTCTTTAGCTTTATGAGCATTTGAAATATGTACATAACATTCACACCCAAAAAATTTCAAGTATGCAACTAAAGGTTTCTTACCCCAGTAAGTTATAGTGGAGTCACCCCTTTGACATCCTTTTTGGTTCTCCAATTAACAATGTAAACAACAATACCAACTACCTAAACTTGGAATGATTTAGGGAGATTTTTGCCATGGAGAATAGTCCTTGTCATTTTAAGTGCTCTTGCATTATATGGCACTATTTTGTTGCAAAGTATATCAGTAGTTATTTAAAAAAAGCTAAGAATTTATGAGACATGAGTGAATTATTTTATATGTGCAATAGTTGAATTATTTTTTTCATTAACAAAAGCTAAGAATTCATGAGACATGAATTCTCCTCCTTGATTTGTCTCGAATTTTTTCAACCTAGTTTGTGTTGTCTCGGTTTTACTTTACTTTCCAAAAACACAAGATTTCTCCTTCAATAATGCACGAGACTCCTTCAAATTTTTTTTGCAAAAACCTTAAAGAGAAATAGTGCTCGTCATTCCATAAAAATAATTATGCACAAACAAAAGAAGATCCTTGATGCTACTTGCCAATTATGCGAGCTTCACACATTCATACTACTAAAGTCTACATACTCAAGTATTGTATCTCTCATACTCCCCAGATTGGTTTAGGTTGACTTGAATAGGTTATTTCTATTAATTACCTTGGCAATAACCTTGCCATCATTAACAAATAGTGACATTTCCATATCAATCAAAATATTTCTAGTGATGTCAACACAAAAGGGAGATTCCTCTCCATATCTAGAATTTGTATAACATTTGATAGAATTTTTGTAAAACCTACTTTAGGCACAAGCCCAATAGTACTCATACTTTATATCAGTTCCCACTACCACCATGATGGCATCTCCCACAAGCTTAAGGCATGATTACTCCTCATTGAAATAAGTCATCTTTGTTGGCTTTTAGATTGCCACTTTTGGCTCTTTTTTTTTGTTTTATCTTTCACTCTTATCTATGTGTCCTTTCTTGCTACTTAAAAAGCATTTCACTCTTTTTTGTAGTTTAAGTTATAATCCTTACCTTCTAGTTAGTTTAGCTGAGAAATCTTGGTCACCATTATTGTAGCTATATCTATATCTCATTTTCTAAAAGAAGAGAGATAAACTCCTCAAACATTAGGGGAGGCAGCCTCACCATTGACATTCAAAATGCAATAAAAATGTGATGAAATTATTATATTTTATCAAAAATATCATGAGGAAAAAAAGTAGTTTGAGAGGCCATGCTCATGCTAATTTGTAACAATTTTCTATCAAATAGCTTTGATTCAAGTGAGGAACACTTTCACTACTTTCCTTACATTTAGCTTCTCCTATTTACGTTGATTTCCCTTGAATTTAGGGTTTAATGAATTTGTAATCTTGTACTAACTCTGTAAAATAGATTAAGCTTATGTAGCTACAAAAACATGATGAACCATAATTAGCACACTATATTCCATGTTAATAATGAATAACATAGAGAGCATTTTAAATGGCTCTGAACCGTGATTGATCTAGAACTATTGACACAAGCTTCTATGAGCACCATTTCCTATCATTTGATGGGCCAAGCCAAAAAAACTTTTTGTCATAATCCTAATTGATCTACATGTGTTGACATGGGCTTCTATGAACACCATTTCGTGTCATTTAAAGATCAAGCCAAAACAACTTTTTGTCATGTAGTTTGATTTTGCATAATCAACATTTGACCCATCTTAAGTTATGTAGAAGCTCCATCCACCTTGCTTGTGTTGAATTTGTAATGTGTATGTGTCAAGAGTGCCTAGTCCATGGTGTAACAATGCTGCCCAACTACTTTCTCACCATCAAATGATCGAGAATTTAGCCCAAACTTGACCCTTAGTATCCTTATGCCTATTGTAACGATGATAGCAATAGCCCATTTCACCATCAAATAATATAGAATTTAGCCCAAACTTAATCTTAAGTATACGCTTGTGCCCATTGCTTGGTCAGGTGTGATGACTCAACCCAAATTCACTATTTTTGAAAAGCTATATTTTTAAGGGTAAAACTTGTTAAATAAGATAAATAAAATAATTATAAAAAAAATTAAGAGGTGTGAACTCCATCAAATGGTTCAAACTATTAATATTAGTGCAAAATGAAATGAATATAACTCTTGACCCATAACATGTCCTGGTTAAGAGCATGTAAGACCATATTTAGTATCCAACCAAGCATCTATAAAGAATATCCTTGATTGAAAATATTGGGGTTAATAAACTCCCTACTTTGAAATTGTTATCAGGTAATCTATTAAAAAATGCATCTAATTGAGCTAAGGTTGTTGATGTTGTAACGCACCTTATTATTCCCCCCTTGGAGAAGAATGGGATTACTTAAAGTAAAGGGCATATGTGAATTAAGGATTTCACTCAGTCTCTTTGCTTTTCTTTGCATAAAGAATTTTTTCCTATCTAAGGTGATGAGAATAGGCACATAGCGCATTCATAGGCTTATCAAATCAAACATGTCAGTTTGACTAGTAAAGTTATCCTAAGTGAATAGCCCCTTTTTACATGCGATGGGATTACTTAAAGTAAAGGGCATAGGTGAATTGAGGATTTCACTCGGTCTCTTTGCTTTACTTTACATAAAGAATTTTTTCCTATCTAAGGTGATGAGAATAGGCATGTAGCGCATTTCATAGGGTTTATCAAATCAAACATGTCAGTTTGACTAGTAAAGTTGTCCTAAGTGAATATTAGGCATAAATGCTCTTGCGGAGTTTATTCAAAATGACATTGTGAGTGTTTTAGAACCGTTATGGAAAGAATTTACATAACGGTCTCTTTGCTTTTCTTTACATAAAGAATTTTTTCCTATCTAAGGTGATAAGAATATGCATGTAGCACATTTCATAGGGTTTATCAAATCAAACATGTCAGTTTGACTAGTAAAGTTGTCCTAAGTGAATATTAGGCATAAATGCTCTTGCGGAGTTTATTCAAAATGACATTGTGAGTGTTTTAGAACCGTTATGGAAAGGTCTATCATAACCCTTAAGAAGAATCTTAAGAATATTGGTGCTATAAAAAGTGCAAAAATGGGCTCGTTGAAGAAAGACAAAAAGAAACTAAAAAAGCTTAAACTTAAATCTTCTAGCCATGGTGTGGTTTCTTCAAAATTCAACTAGAGATATGCCAATGCTCCTAATAGACATTGGCATTTTATCGCATATCTTTTCACATGCTCAGGATAATAATAAGACAAGGGCTACCTCAGAATGTCACTAGCTTTTTAGGGATCAACAACTTCTAAATCTATATTACTTTGATTCATTATAAATATAAAGGTAGACAAGACATGAAGATTTAATAGTATAAATGCCCAACTATGGAGAGTGACGATGACACACAATGCTCAAATGTGCTGGCCTTATTGATTTGAAATAGAGAGGAATTTCTTTAAGAGTAAGAATCACCCTCTCTAACCTTGTTACATGTTATAATTGTAGAATTATTCCACCTCCCATGATATAAAACCACATGTTGGCTTAAATCGCTTTCTAAGGCAAGACTTCTTGACTTTGAGGGTGTAATGAAACAATGGTCATCTAAGTGGCATGTAGGTGGAGAGCACATGGTAATGTAGACAATCTAGAAGAGTTTTTCCCAATCATGCACCTACACACACTCCTCCACATACCTTCCATACATAGACTTGTGGTCAATATAATGCATAAGTGAGATATGTACTAATGCCCACTGTATGTACACATCATTAGATAATAAAACCATGCCAAAGGATTTATAGAATAAATCACTTTATTTACACATCACTAGATAATACAACCATACATAATTATTTATGGTATTTATAATGTGCATGCAAAAAAACCTTACGATATTTAAATTATTTAAAGAAAAGAGTTGTTTGTTAGGATAGTGTGTTGCACTGCTACCATTATGTCATTATTCCATCGTGAGGTGCCACACAAGCTTCTTGAATAAGATTCCACCTTATTTTTCATTGCAAGCTTCTTGAATAAGACTCCAACTTATTTCCATTACTGTTGGAGTGGAGCAACACACACACATAGATGTAATAAGCAAGAAGAGATAGATGGAAGCACAACAATGAAAGTACATTGATAAGAAAAATGAGTGAAGTACAAGTGAAGTGACATGATAAGAAAAATGAGTGAAGTATAAGTGAAGTGACATGATAAGGGTCGGGGGGAAAAGCTTATGTCACTCAAGGGAGAAAACCTCCAAGAGGAAAAGGTCACACACACTCATAAGAGTACGCACATACACTCGAGGGAAAAAACCTCCTAAAGGGTGGAAAGTGACATGATAAGGTCATTTACACACTCATAAGAGTGTGTACATACACTCAGGGGGGAGGAACCTCCTAAAGAGGAAAAAAGTTCCAAGCCCATTATCAGCCTATGTCCACACATCACTAGCACATAAATGGTTACAAATCCCCCTATAATGATGATGTACACATTTACAGTTATCCTATGGGACTGATCAATCCCCAAATGGAAATACGCCTAAAGATTTATAAAAAGCTTCAAACTTCTCTCATGAGAACACGTCGCCCGCATTATCATGTGTAGAGACATAAGCAAGGATAATGTAAGGATAATCTCTCCAGCAATGAGCCTCTCCCTAACATAATGATAATGCACCTCAATGTGCTTTATGTGAGCATGAAACACTGGGATCCTCACAATGGCTAATTCACTTTAGCTATCAGGGGTGAAGATGGAGGTGGGGGGCTACTACACCAAGATCTGCTAAAAGGTGTATGAGCCATACACACTCTACAGTCACTCTAAATGCTACCTTGTACTCAGCTTCATAGCTCAAAGTGGCCACTATTGGTGGATTCTTCTTATTCTTAATCCATGATATACACAAATCACCATGGTGAAAGCAAAAGCCACTAGTGGACACTCTCATGTTATAACATCTAGCCTAATCAAAATCACTGAAAGCATGCAGAGATAAATATCACCCCCCTTAGCATAGAATAAGCTAAGGGACTGAGTGCCCTATAAGTATCTAAATAATCGCTTTGTAGCTTGCCATGCTTACTTCTAGGATTGAAAGCATGCAGATAAATATCACCTCCCTTGGCATAGAATAAGCTAAGGGACTGAGTGCCCTATAAATATCTGAATACTCGCTTAGTAGCTTGCCATGCTTACTTGAAATCACTGAAAGCATGAAGATGAATATCACCCAAGGAATTTTTTTTGGCAAGAAATTACGAGCAAGCATAAAACCAAATATGGCAAGTAGGCTTTTAATAATGGAAGGGTCTTAGTCTGTAGCTCTACCTCTCTCTCTCTTTCAACCTCTATTTATCTATCTACACCTCTTTCTCTTTTATCTCTTTCTTTATCTACCTCTCTCTCTCTCTCTCTCTCTCTCTCTCTCAATAGAAAAATAAAATTTCTCCAATAAAATGATACAAGCTTAAATAAAATTACTCCATGGAAATTGTTCCAATAAAATGATACCCCCGAACATTTCTAAAGTTAAATTAAGAACATGAGTTATCCACTAAACCAATTCGGGGTAGGTTCATTCTCTATGTAGACATTCAATTACCTCCCTTTCTGTCAAAATTGGTTGGTGAATAAACATATTTTCATTTTGGCTCAATCCCATGACTCTCATGTACGCAAAGTACAAGTACTTGCGTACTAAGTCCCATGACTCTCATGTACGCAAAGTACAAGTACTTGCATGCTAAGTAGAGTTTTTTCTTGTTGACCCTTCCCAAAAAATTTGGCTCAATCCCATGACTCTCATGTACGCAAAGTACAAGTACTTGCATGCTAAGTAGAGTTTTTTCTTGTTGACCCTTCCCAAAAAATCTGGACATAGCGTGATGGATGCATTTTAATATGCACATCATAACTTCCCACATGAGAACCTTCTCCATATGTCCCAATGGTGAAAGCCTCATGTTTGGAGGATTGAAAGACCTGCCCCTCTGTAACTTGTGCATTTATATCTAGTGCTTTCTTGATCCTTTTTGCAGCTTCTTCTAAAATGCCTATTCTGTATCTTGTGCGATGATAATCTTGTGACATATCATTTTTGAATGTGTTGTCTCTCCTCTTGGCACTCCTGGTTGACTTGTGCTCAATGGAGTTTGTTACTCCCTTCCCAATGGCTTACTCTTCTGTAAGTTGTAGCCAAGCACCAATGAGTCCACCTCCTCAACTATCAAATTTGTGCCTTCAGCCACTCGCTATATATAGTGGCACATTGTGTGGGGGATGGTCAATGTTCTGGTTCCACAACCCATGTATGCATGATGTCATTATTACAAAACCGCATCATTTGACTAGTCTTCCCAACAGCATGGGACCTTGTTGAAAAAAATGATGGTGCAGGTACTCCTTTTGCACACCCTACAATCGTGTGACCACACTTACTACTACCTATATAACCCAAACACTTTACTCTGCTGCCCTTTAAAGTTCTCCTAATTGCCCAAAATGTCTTGTGTATGGGTGCTTTCATTATGATTTTGTCACTCAATTCATTTCTTGTGTCCACATCTTCATCCATGAATTGTATTTTCCTGCAACGTCTAATATACTTCCTATCTATCACGTGCATGTTGTAGTCAAGTCTATGACTAGCATCATCATCCACATCAATTACATTACATTATCATCTCCTGTGTCGGGCTGATTCCCAATCACCCGCCAAAGGAGTTGGGGCCTTGTACATGGGTGTACCTGAAGTGGTACTCTTTACTGTCAATATAGAGTACCTGAAGTGATACTCTTTAATATCCTCAGAACTTGTGCTGGGCTCGGAGTATGCGCATTTTCCCCTCTCAATTAGATTTTCAAGACTTGGACTTGCTCCGATATGCTTGCCCATCATGTATGAATTTTTCTTTGCACTTTGTAATAAAGCATTAGCCATGTTTGATACACATGCATTGTAGAGTGTTATTTTTTGTTTGAAACCCTCCCCGGCTAACCAACTTCCATGTTTAGACTATGACAAGTTTGTTCGTGGTGTACATGACTAATCATTGCTCTTCTCCACCTATGCAATAGTTAGAGACATATTAGAAACATCATTAAAGACACTTTTTTTTGAGACAATGGTTCTTTTACATACCAAAATCATTGCATTGCCCCAATGTGCAATACGCACTTCCCACCAGCTCAGCCAAAGGTTCATGGCAAGTATATGTGAATCTTTTACATTTCCACTATGCCACCACTATCAGATAAGTTGCCCTTGAGCTAGTGCAACCTTTTTTGTTGACTCCGTCTGCCACTTCTCGCACATGCTCTTATGCATGCCTTGGAAGGCCTTTATAACATATACTCTATGGTATGTATATTTAGGCTTTGTGCCCCAATGAAATAAACATGAGCGTTCCTGACCTTTTATTTCTTGTCCTTCATTGTAGACTTCTCTAATGGCATTCCAATTTGCCTAGGCTTCATCTGCCATGAAACCAAAGAAGTTTGCCTTTTTAAATCCATGTGTCACCAGACATTATTTATGCACTCCCAAAACAATACTTGGGAGGTCTTGTCCTCCTCTTTCATCTTGCAAGTTGTAATAGTTAGAAGCTCCTGCAAGCTGCAACTAAAGGTCAATATGTGAAAAGAGGTAATAACAAAGAACTACATTTTTTCAAAGCCGTTATTATTACTTGCGAACAAGCCATTGTTACTACCTTGGATCATAAATATGACAAGCCATCGTTACCCAATCCATGATGTGTCTAGTGTTATTTAATTGGATCCAAGGTCTTCTTAGATGACCATTCCCTAAAAACCTCATTCTATTAACGAGTTTGACACCTGAGGCTGGTCCTTTAGTATACATCTTGAAAACGAAACAATGTTCAATTTCATTGCCTTGAACTAGAAGTCGAATTCCATGGAAAAAGTCATAATTGCAATCCCTCTTTAAATGTAGCAAGTCATCATAGCCAAATGATGACTTGGGTGGTCCTTGGTGTGCATGAGCTACTGACCTTCGAAACCTACAAGAAATAAAATTTTAATCACTTTGTATATATGGCCTTAACAAATGCTTCTCTAATTTAACTCACTACTTGTTCTCAACTAGTGGGCCAAGCTCTTCTAGCACGTTATTGAATTCTTTATCTCCAAGCTCATGTCCTTGATCTCCTTCTCGGACTAATGAAGTTAGCACCAACTCCTTGAGAACACACATTTGCACCTTCCTTGGACCAGCACCTTCATCAACTTTAATTACTCTTTCAACCATTGCTTTAGTCTTATCAAGCAATGCCTTTGATGTTCCGTCCTGGACACGATGTGAGTGAATTCCGGTGTGTATTAGAAGTTGTGTTAGTCTGTCATCACTAGGCATGACATAATACACATAACAAGCACAAGATGCCTTGCAGGTAGCTGGTGGCTTTTTGCAATAGTGACAATTGAGTGTTCCATCATTAATGGCTAGGACCCCAACTGTACAAGTTTCCTTTATGCACCCTTTGAAACTAATGTCATTAGGGAAGCCATTATTCAAATACCAAGGGCATGTGGTGTGTAAACACTGCATTTCACCAATGCAATGGCTTATCCTACACACCCCTAGAAAGTTGACATTCGATGTGGCTGCCTTTGTCCACATGTGACCATCGTACTTATGATCCATGCTATCCATTCTTGTTCCAGCACCCATGGTGGTAGGAAACTCAAATATTACATCCCCATCATAGAATCTAGGAAGCTCATTCACCTGAAACACCCGTGGTATACGTCTCACCAGCTTTGTCAAAGTGTTCTCCTTCCTCATGTTCAACAAGAACTCTACATTGCTTTTTTATTTCAAGGGTGAAAGTACTTCATGGTTGGGTAATTGGGTGTATAAAGGCACTGCAACTAATATAGATGTCTTCTATAGCAGACTCTCATCAGAATTGGTTGAACTTTCAATATTCACATAATTAGAGGTACCAATTGATGTATTGAATTTTGAGCTTACACATACCTCATATGTAAGGGATATCAAGACATCAAGGAGGTAGAGGTCCTTACCTTCTACGTCTTGTAGTGGAACAAGGGCGACACATGTCTCTTTATCTACTGTGATTGTGATCGCCTCTAAAGAAGAGAACTGTGATGGTAAACATTGTCTCATAAGAAATTCCTTGTTCACAAAGCCTTTGCCATTGCTCAAAGACACCCTCATTTCATTTTTGGGG